>NW_024104490.1:0-247500 GCF_003945595.2 Pipra filicauda
GAAAGGGAAGGGACGGGAAGGGAAGGAAGGAAGGGAAGGGAAGGGAAGGGAAGGGAAGGGCAGGGAAGGGAAGGGAAGGGAAGGGAAGGGAAGGGAAGGGAAGGGAAGGGAAGGGAAGGGAAGGGAAGGGAAGGGAAGGGAAGGGAAGGGAAGGGAAGGGCAGGGAAGGGAAGGGAAGGGAAGGGAAGGGAAGGGAAGGGAAGGGAAGGGAAGGGAAGGGAAGGGAAGGGAAGGGAAGGGAAGGGAAGGGAAGGGAAGGGAAGGGAAGGGAAGGGAAGGGAAGGAAAGGGAAGGGAAGGGAGGGGAAGGGAAGGGAAGGGAAGGGAAGGGAAGGGAAGGGAAGGGAAGGGAAGGGAAGGGAAGGGAAGGGAAGGGAAGGGAAGGGAAGGGAAGGCAAGTGAAGGGAAGGGAAGGGAAGGGAAGGGAAGGGAAGGGAAGGGAAGGGAAGGGAAGGGAAGGGAAGGGAAGGGAAGGGAAGGGAAGGGAAGGGAAGGGAAGGGAAGGGATGGGAAGGGAAGGGAAGGGAAGGGAAGGGAAGGGACGGGAAGGGAAGGGAAGGGAAGGGAAGGGAAGGGAAGGGAAGGGAAGGGAAGGGAAGGGAAGGGAAGGGAAGGGAAGGGAAGGGAAGGGAAGGGAAGGGAAGGGAAGGGAAGGGAAGGGAAGAGAAGGGAAGGGAAGGGAAGGGAAGGGAAGGGAAGGGAAGGGAAGGGAAGGGAAGGGAAGGGAAGGGAAGGGAAGGGAAGGGAATGGAAGGGAAGGGAAGGTTCGGGAAGGGAAGGGCAGGGAAGGGAGGGAAGGAAGGGAAGGAAGGGAAGCGGAAGGGAAAGGGAATTGGAAGGGAGGGACGGAAGGAAGGGAAAGGGAAGGTTTGGGAAGGGAAGGGAAGGGAAGGGAAGGGAAGGGAAGGGAAGGGAAGGGAAGGGAAGGGAAGGGAAGGGAAGGGAAGGGAAGGGAAGGGAAGGGAAGGGAAGGGAAGGGAAGGGAAGGGCAGGGGAGGGAAGGGCAGGGCAGGGAAGGGAAGGGAAGGGAAGGGAAGGGAAGGGAAGGGAAGGGAAGGGAAGGGAAGGGAAGGGACGGGAAGGGAAGGGAAGGGAAGGGAAGGGAAGGGAAGGGAAGGGAAGGGAAGGGAAGGGAAGGGAAGGGAAGGGAAGGGACGGGAAGGGAAGGGAAGGGAAAGGAAGGGAAGGGAAGGGAAGGGAAGGGAAGGGAAGGGAAGGGAAGGGAAGGGAAGGGAAGGGAAGGGAAGGGAAGGTTCGGGAAGGGAAGGGAAGGGAAGGGAAGGGAAGGGTTGATGTGAAACCAATTACTGCAAGTCAGTAACAGAGTAAAGGCATTCTGCTCATTATTGAGCTGTTTATGTCTGGTTTAAACACAGTTAAGTGGAATAAACCCTCTCAAGCATTTCATTTGTGGACCTGTGGCAGACATCTTGTATGATTACAGGTCTTGTCTTCCAACATAAATTTAACTTGTAAAGTAGCTGGACTGGAAAGTGAAGTCCTGTTTTTAGAGCTCGATATTTTGCAGAAAAATGCGTTTTGGTCATGCTGGGAGGGCTGGAAAAAGATAGACCTTGGGAAAATTCTAAATCCATCAGACAGTATGTATTATCCACCAATCACTCTCCTCAGATGCACAGTTCACAGTGCTTCACAAGTTCTTGTTATTTGGCCTTCACATCCCTTTCTTTCCCTACCCCACATTCAGCTGGTGAGTCCAACTGCCTCAGTTTTGCTGATAAGGAAATGTGAGGCAACCAAAAAAGTCTTATTTACTCTTGCCAAACACTGAGCAGGCTCTTTCCAGTCCAGCTAATACTTTAGAATAAAGGGCTCATTTGCAAGCACATATCCATTCCCATCGAGCTTAACAAGACTGTACCTGTGCTTAAAATTCTGCACATACCCAGATGTTTTGAGGCATCACCACCCCAGTGCTCAGCTTTTCATAGCACTTAACAAGCTAGGGTTTTTTTGCTCTTCTCTTGTAGAATGAATGAATATGAACCATATTCCAACATATTGCCTTGGACATGCTTGTAACATGGCCTTTTTGTCCCAATGAGCACAGTGCCATAGACAAAATTATCCTATTATAGAACTACTTTCTTTCTTTATTGGCAAGAAATGCAGTATGTAGAAAATTACTAGCACATAAGAGCTCAGGCCGAACCAAAAGCATTTACCCCAGAAGAATCTTACTCATATTTTCCCAGCTGCTACAGTTGTCCCTTAGAAGAAAAGTGAGACTTCTTAACAAAAGAAAGTATTCTGCCCTGCAAATGGGTTTTCAGAACATCTCCCCACACCACACCCTCTTCTAGTCAGTGGGGAGTACAAAGCCAGTTCCAAGGACTCAAAGGTGAGTCCTTTGAGTCAAAATCCTCTGGTGATAAATTTTTACTGCTGAAGTCCTAGATTTCTAGACAAAGGTCAGTGGGGAGACACATTTGGCCAGAGTCCTCACCATTTCAAAGCACAAGAAAATTCTTACTCAAATAGTGAGATTTATGAGCTGTGTGCCTCTGCTTTGAAAAGTGAAAAGGGGACTGACCTGTGCTAGAACACCAAGTTAGAGTTTGGCAAGACCTTTCACTTCAATTTTTTCATCTGTCAGACATACCTAAGTGTGAGCAATGTCCATCTTAAGGGTTTTTTGCAGACATTCAGGTAACTAACTTAGTGAGGCTATAGGATTCTGGATGACAAACTAAGGATGACATTTCTAAGGAAATGTGTACAAGCTAGGGGAAAAAAAATAATCCCTCTCCCAAAAAGCTTTAACCTATTCAATTTCTGGGAAGTATGCAAAACTCTTAAATGCAGTGTGCAGCTCTCAAACTACAAGAGACCTTATGCAAACTTTGCAGCTAAGCATCTTTCCATGACCATATGTCTTTCCATGAAAATGTATATTGTTTGAATCTGTAAAAAAAAAAAAAAAAAAAAAGGAGAAATGAAAGACAAAGAGACAGAAAGGTCAGTGACTGATAAATCTTTAATATAAAAATTGTACAAGAATTTTGATACAAATTACAAGAGGTATTTGGACAAAGTATGAGTAAAACTCCATTTATATCCCCAAAACCTTATGCATTTTATGCAAAAGACATACTGTAGGACAGTTACAGTACAGAAAATACAAGAAAAGAAATGTCAAATTAAAAACAGGATTTTCAATTCCCTCAGACTACTAATGGAAAAAACTTGTTTAGAGTACATACAATATTTATGAAGCTACCAATGTATGATTATTAGATCAACATGATGCAGTTTTTTGTATCCCCTTGTACAGCTATATTCTACAGTGCATGCTTTGGTTCTGCAGGCAGGACAGCAGAGCATTCACGTTTTGCTCACGTTGAGATCAAACAGTGAAAATGAAAAGCCTCCTCTATTCCAAACAGAGAAGAGCCTTTGTTAAAATGTCCATCAAGCCTTGACTGCGCACTTTCCTATGCCTGTCGGGGGAACACCAGGAACACGTCTTGACAAAGTCCACCGGAAGAAGTCTAGCTTTGCAAAACAGCTGCAATCTTGCCATTCTGTACGCATCAGCCCCTTTGCTGCTGTTGGTGCATCACAGGGTGTCATGGGGGTTGCAGCTGGGCTGTGAGAGCCCTCCCAGGCCTGCTGAGAAAGGGGCTTCCAGGCTTTATGCCTCTGTGACTGAATACACTGCCAGACCCCTAAAAACCCTCAAATACATGAAGGTTCAAATCCAGTTTATCTCCGTTTACATCTCCACGTGAACCCCCAGTCAGATTTCCATCTTTCCATTTCAGGAGAACTGAAACACAGCAGATAGCTACATAGCAAATCACCATGTTTGACCTTCTCAGTTAAAAGCTGTTAAAGGAACAACTGTGCCAGTGAGCAAGAGCCTTCAGTCAAACAATGAAACTCCAAACCCCTTTGACCACAGGGGTAAGCCCCCTGCAGTGAGTTATTCGTAGGGACAAATTGCAGTACTCTGCTTGTGATAAGTAAAAGTGTGTAGAAGTTCAGCCAGGGTAAATTTTGAATGTGTTCAGGGTTCAGATCAACCTATTTGTGCACCTGTCACACATACATTGCACTGGAACACAGATCGCTCATAGACTGGAGGAGAGGCAGAAGGATGAACTGAGAACACAAATGCTGCTCATCAAAAACCAGTCACATTCTGAGAAAGGAGCCCCATATGACATAGGAACCAAAGTTTGCACAAGCAGCATGCTGAATTTCATATTTATAAATAGCTAAATGAGATACACAAAAACAACATTGGCCATTTTATTAATTTTGCCAGTTTCCAAAAGGTGACCATTTTCACAGATGGAATGCATAAAACTATCCAAAATGAAGAACACCAGGAGGATGTGTTACTTTTCTGAGAGAATTTGAATGAGACACTCTCTTGGCATAAGAGAAGAAGGGGTGGAGGCAGGTGAAGAAAATGGGAAAATTAAGACAGTGGCTGAAGATTGTACAAGGGTTTGTTAAAAAATAAAGTTAAAAAAAAATTCCAAATGTAAAAATACAGTTGAAAAATAATTAATAAATCAGCCTTAGTTTGTACAGCTTAAGTGGCCCTATTTACTCCATAGGTCATCGGGTAAACTAAGAACAACATCCCTAGAATCACAATTCATGTGGTTTCTGTACCATTTAGCAGTGGTGATGGGGTGCAGGGAAGCATTCTGCCCCATCAATACAGGAGATGGTGGGGGGGACGGCAATGTAGACCATGTGACAACATCTTGAGCTGGATGTGATGATTGCATAATGCTCCCCCACTCAGGTACAGACACACACGCATGCACAACTGCCACTGGTGCTCCAGAGCCACTGCTCATAGCCTCCTCCATTTCGTGACAGAAGTGGACAGGTTGTGATTAACTATTGATGAGTTTGCCATCCTAACTGTGCATTATCCTCTGATTATTCTCAACCTTTTGTTTGACAATGGATGCCTTATAAAATCTTTATGCATCACTTAGCTACTGTTGCTCTCTCTTTCTTCTCTAGAAATATAATTGCCCTGGATGCTTTTCTTCATTTTTCTAAGATATTTGTCTCCAAAGGTTTGAAGGGAGCAGTATACAAAATCTGTAGAATACCAGAAAAAACCTCTCTACACACTAGATATTTGCTCACTCATGCTTCTTGTGCTTTTAAGTGCATGAGGAAATATATAATTTTGCTCACTTGTAGTCTTCATTTTAAGACTCGTTGTTCTAATACTGTGTTTGTTTCTCCTTCTCTGTCTGTCACAGTCACACTCACATACATACACACACACATGAAGTACACAAATAGTTTCTTCAATCAGAAAGTTCTCAGATTCCACAAACAGTCTCAGAAATGGTACATCAAGAAAGGCTGCCCAAGCTCATCATTGCAGGTCAGCTCATCCAGCTGCTTCCACCTCCGTCAGTGCCATGTACACATGGAGTTGACAGGGGAACAGAGTCTGGGCTCAGCCTTTAGACTTCTGATACAAACAGGCCTCAGGAATTTGTCTGCTGGTTTCACCCTTGTAGCTTCTGATGAACTCGGAAGGAAAAAGAGGGAAAAGATCAGTGACCTTTGACTGGTAAAAGATCTCAGCATATTTATAGCGGGCACCATCACCTCTGTTGCAGCAAACATCAAATTACCACATCGTGCTGGAGGCAGCATTAGCATCTAGAACCAGCAAAGAGGAGCTGCAGCCCACCAGTGTCATGAATCAATCCAAAGATATGTTCAGGTCTCCTGGTCTTGGGCTTTGCCTGAAACCTGTCTTTGACTACTGATCCTGCAAGGAAAGCACGCTCCAGCAGCTCCTCTGCCTACTTGAATTTTCAACTGCTATTCAGCAATCTGTCAGCACATAGTATAAAGGAAGGGGAGTGGCTGGAGCCAGGTATGCTGGCCTTCATGCACTTAGAGTTTCTTAAAACACAGCACATGGTCTCAAGCTACTTCACTATAAAACTCTCTCTCTTCTGACAGCCCCATCTGAGAAGCACTTCTGGAGCCTGTATTTTTTGCAGTGTTCTTGTAAATTAAAGGATAAATCAGAAAAATTTCCTCCTTGTATGAGGACAGCAGATTGTATCTCAGATATGTTTTTCTAACAGAGGTTCACACTGACCTCAGCAGGAGATGTTCCTATCACAGCAGAATAGGATATCTGGAACTGGCATTCACTACAGGAATGCAAGAGGATAATATCGCTCTCGCATTGATGGGCGGGCTAAACCAGTAAAAAAAAAAAAAAAAAAAAAAAAAAGAAATTGCACATCCTGTTTGGCACTGAACCTATGAAGTAAGATGTAGCAAATTCACATGACTATTTCTAGCAGGCACAGTATGGCTTATGCCAATACAAAGCAATTAGTTGCTACATAAGCAGACAAAAGTGCCATTACAGACAGTATTTCTCAGCTGACCTTTTGCTAAGAAGCCATCTTGTTACTGTCTGCCTGATAGCTCGATAGAGCAGCCACTGGCAGCCTTGTGCTTCCCAAAGACAAATCAAAGTGCTCCAGATGGGACTTCCTTTTGCTCACTGCAGATGTGTGTGTGTGTGGGGGGGTGTATGTCAAGAAATGGGGAGGGAAAGCCTGGTTCTTACACTCAATTTCGCCTTCACAAGGGATAAACAGGCAATTACACATCCTTTTATATTTGATGGCCAAGTGCTGAACTTGAAAGCACACTATTAGTTTGTGTCCCTTCAGGGCCAGTGCAATAAGTAGCCAGGAGAGCTGGGGCTAAGCAAGAGAGGGTGTTGTCTGCTGTTAGTGTGACAGTCATGTCAGCAGCATTCACATTACTGGAAGGTAATAAAGTGACAAGTAAGTTATTAGAAAGATATGAGGTGAAATTGAACTGAAGCTTCTTTCTGCTCAGCTCAGTTTTTTTCCTGCTTTGTAATGGGCCGCTATTCGTTACAAACCAAGCCTTGTCTTGAGATCTTATATAAAAAAAGAAATATTTATTCTTTGCAGGAAAGGTCACATGAATTTACAACATTACACTTTAAAGGAGAGGAATGGGAAAATAGTTTCATGACAACTACAGCTGCTATTAAAAAAAACACAGTGTCATCATAATGAACAATAATACTGGCAAAAGTCAGAGGACTTGTCAAAAACATGTCCTTTTTTAACCCTTTGGTGGTCCAGAACCATTTTCCTTTAAGTGTCAGTGCCAAACATAACAGCAACAGTATCGGGATATACATGATCAATACCTCAATCAAAAAATCAAAGCTGTCATTCAACATCATGACTTGAAGAGAGAAAACAAGCCTGGTTATCTACAGACTCAAGATAATATTACTTACTCTACTTATGTAAAATAGTTGCTGCTTTACTCTGTTACAGCCATTTTAAAGGCAGTGATAATGCTGCAACATTGGCAAGAAGAGACAGAAACCATGGGACTGGAACAGACATGTACTTGGGCAAACATGTGGGTGAAAGGTTCAGTCCATCATATGATATTGCTCTGTTCATGAAGTAAAAATAGGTATGGAAAAGAGTTCCTTTTATGTCCCTACAGGACAGGAAAAAAAAGTCCAACTCATCATGTGGCAACTGCAGGATACACTGATGCTTATCTACCAAAGTGACTACGGTCACTGTTTTGTTGAGTCACTATAGCAGCAAAGTCTTTTTCTTATGTCGCTATATAGGAAAAAAAAACAAAACTAAGAAGGAACTGAATATACCAGCTGCCATCATGTCTGCCACTCCCCTTTTCCCCAAAGAGAACTGCTGCCTCCTTGCCCTTAGCACAGACACCTTTGCTTCTCTTTTGAAATAAAGAGTAATTCTGTTAACCCAAAGAGCGAAGTGATAAAAACATTCTGGGGGCAGAAAAAGTAAGTTCTGTTCACATAAGTGGCACAAAAAATTTAAAGAAGCACGTGCGCACTCCTAGACCAAGCACTTTCTCTCCCTTATTCTTTTTCCTGCCACCAACGTTACTGTGAAAATGTGCTGCAGAATCTGAGTACAAATACATTTCTGAAAAGATGCCTTATTTTCTGATGGCAGCTGACATCCTTAAGTGAGAAATGGGTCCATACCACGCACTTTGATTTTAAAATATCATACACATTGAAGGAGAAGTTTTTGGAACTAAATCTTGAAAATGGGTTCTATTTCTAGAACAGATCAGACCTTGAACCATCCATCATGTTTCTGAGCTTACATGATACCCACAGAGCTCTATTAGTTGTACTAGAGCAGATCAGCTGAGGTACTGACCTCCCCTGGCAGCTACTTCACTGTTTAGGACCTGACTCTACTAGTTTTCCCAAACAGTTCCTTTTTTGGGGATGGAATGGGAAACGCATAGGTGCTGGAAAACTTATAAACTTGTGGAACTGGCAGAGAAAAGTACACTTTCATTTCCACATTAGAAGGAAGGGAAGGAAGGAGGGAAGGAGGAAAGGAAGGAAGGAAGGAAGGAAGGAAGGAAGGAAGGAAGGAAGGAAGGAAGGAAGGAAGGAAGGAAGAAAGGAAGAAAGGAAGGAAGGAAGGAAGGAAATACACTGAAGTTTAGTCACAACAAATATGGTGCACAACTTCTGCTGTGTAAAGTATCTACGGATCCCTAGTAACATACAAATTTTACAAGCTCATTCATGAAAAGCCTTTGAGAGTTCTTTAAGAGCAGTGTCCACGTGCTTTTAGGCTTTTTAATCTATATGTTCTACATTTTGTCAAACTGAGTTGTGACTTAGTAACAGAGTGCTTGTACCTTTTGTGCCCGACTACAGTGTCACAATAGAGTTAACTGCAGTTTAAAAGGCAAAGTTAAAACTCAGCCATAATAAAATGTACCTGGTCGAGATATAGCTCAGAAAAACTGACTAAATATTATAAGGTGTGCAAAAATATGTATGAGTTAAATTAGCTCTTTACTAATACCAGCTAATTAGTCCTCACAGGAGCATACTTATGGGCAAAGCCCATGATTTTCATTCTTGTCCTTTGACTCTGCTGGTTTTACTTCCAAATTGTCATGCAGGTTTTCAAAAGATACCTAGCAATTAACCATTATTATTTCCTGAAACACCACCCCCCAACGAAAAGAAAAATCCTAAGCAACCTCCAGACAAGTAGTTCCGTTTCTAAAGGAGGTACAGTACAGTTATTTCCTAATTGCAGACAAAGCTTTTTGATATTTACAGAAAAATACAACTACCTTGAATAAACAAAACAGCAAAACAATGTGGAAAGAGTGACCCCAATAACTACAGGAACCGAAAAAGAAGGAACTAATTCCATGTAAAGTGAAGAGTCTCTTCCTCAAAGTTGGTCTAGTTTTTGTTAAATGGTTTAGACTGACAGGTTTGGAAACTAAAGGGATAGCTACAGGTTTGTGATAACATAAGTAATTGCACAATACTTGTCATCACACCACTACAGTTATGTCCTGTGCTGAACAGATGAGATGTTTGGTCATTAGTCTTATTGCAGTCTGGGTCACTGCTGAGATCACCCAAAAATGCTACTTTCTGTCAGAAAAACACAGCCCTTTTAAGAATTTTTCAGATAATGTCAGATGATACAAGTTCCACCACAGGAACAATTCTGATAAACACAGATTCTCACAGAGATGCATGGTAAGTAGGAAGGAGGAAAATGACATTCAATTCAATGTAAGTGTATGTGCTTTTCTAAAACAAAGACTGTTCTGACATCAGTATCACTAGCACTGAAGAAACTACTTGATTCGCCTAGAAATAACAGTGAGTAATATTCTGTCCATAAGATTTTACTTAAGTAAAATCTGAATGAAGTTAAGAGTACGTGTGCTGAGCTTCTAACAGGTTTTGGAGGTTTTTCCCTGCTTCTTTATTTTTTAGAATGTGTAGTTTCATTATGGTAATAAACAGATTTTTTTTTTAATTTCAGTAATCTGCTGAATTTATCTAGTGATGATGTTTAAGTTTCCAAACAGGTTTACCAAAACCATTTGAACTCTAACAGAAACAGAGTGAAATGAGAATGATGAACAGTGATTCATTAAGCGGGAATTATTTATATATCTCAAATGTGTTTTTCATTAAAAATGCTATTTATTTATACATACTACAAAACAGTGGGTTGGGGTTTTTTTTCTGTATATATAATTCATTTTTTGTTATTTTGTTTTTCAGACTTTCCATATTACTTGTACCTAATAGCCTGGGAGGAGACATGAGAGTGTAGTACAGACAACACTACAAAGGTTCATATGTCTTGGAAGAATGCATCCTTACTGTTCTAATTTCCCTTTCTCACAAACACACTGAGCTTGCACAACATAAAACAAAGCAAAGCAGATCTCTCCACTCAATTTAATAAGGCAAAGTAGTTAGAATGTTGAAGAAAATAAAAAAGGATGAAAGAAAAGTGTCAGTGAAACAGCTTGGTGTTTTGCTATAAAGTTTCTTTTTGTTAAACCAGAAGGTAAATTTTCTTTATAATTTCTGTAGGATCCACAAATGTTTTCAGGGCTTCATCAGTGTACAGAATCAAAAATTATCAGAGGCTTGTAACCCATAGGAACATAGTGAAAATTCATTTAGAACAATTTTTTCTTTTATTTTCTACAACTGGAAATACTGATTTATTAGATATTGATCCCTACTTTTGGAAACAAAAATACTGAAATGAATAAGAAGTACTAAAAAAAAGGAAATCCATATTAAGAGTTTCCTCTAGAAAACATAATAGGAGTTAAGTACTCAAGTGGACATAAAAAATAAGAATAATCAAAATGCACAGCAAAACAAAACAGCAACAAGCTGAAACAATGCAACATTTCTGACTCTTGGCTAAGAAGAGTAACGTTCTCAGTAAATACAGAAAAGGAACACATTCTCACTGAAGGAATATTTTATTGTATGCTGAAATATCCCTTGGGTTTTTGTTTGTTTATTTTTCATTTTGCTTTTGTTATTGTTATTGGTTTTGTAAAGAGTCTACAACACACATCCTAATGGCTTTGGCTGTAGACTGAACTTATGCAAATACCGTCACTCATTCAGAATGTTGTGGTAACTCAGGCTGCCAGTGTGGTTTTCTAGCTCAAGCAACACGTGTGAACACCGGAAACAAAAAAGATTCAGAGGGCACCCTCTCTTTTTCTCTGCCTTTCTCAGCTGCTTGCTCCTTCTCTGTCTCCTATTCATGCTTGCTGTCTTGCTCACAATCTTTCTTGGACTTTTGTTTTTTTCTGACAAATCATGCGAGTGAAACACAAAACATTTACACAACTAGACATCCTTTTTTTCTGGCCTCTAATTTTATCCAAAGGGAAAGTAACCCAATAAAAAGTCCAGCTTATGTTTTCAGAGCTACTAAGTGCTTCTGCCATTAATTTCTTTTGATTGCTTCTATAAAACATGCCTTAATCATACTACAGCACTTTCCATTGCAAAAAAGACAACTTTACAGAACAACATAGTTAACATTATTTCCCTGTTCCTTTTGTTTTTTTTTTTTAAACACCACAAAAATCCAGGCTATAATAAGAAGCACACAAAATTATATTCTTCTTTGTTCTGTGACAAGTAGTATCAGCATTTATATCCCCAAATACTATGCATGTTTGAAAAAAAAAAGTTTCTACTGGTTCACATGACACAATTCTGTTTGTTTTTTTTCTTTTATGCAATGCAGTATATAAGGAATAAGGATGCACTATTGTTTCTAGTAACAATTGGCACTTGAAAAAAGCACCAAGAATTCTGTATTTCACTTTACCCCTTTTCCCTCCCCAGTACTTTTTTCGTGTAGTCCAAAAACTACAACTGTGGTAATGGCGAATAACTACATTTTCTTTTTTCAAAACGTGTGCAAAGTTGGCACTTTTGTATTAACACTAAACACTAATACTCTTTGTTTGGCATTCATGCCCTCATACTGACCAGATCGCTTTTATCTAAGTGTATTTTTTTAAAGACACTTACTGAAAATATGGCAATAGTTTAAAAAAAAAAGCATGGATATTATTACACATCCCCTTGTAGTGTACGAAAAAGTGCATGACTGGAATTATGTAATAGTACAAGACAAAAAAATCTGTATCAAATCAGGTACTGTAAAGCATGCCAGCACCTCTGTAGTACTTATATCTAGCAGGTAGTTAAAACAAGACTGTGGTTCTTTTAAAAATGTGCATTAAAGCTAACATAAATGAGTAGAACTAGCCAGCAAACTATTTTTCCTGCTTATCTAACAGCTGAATGTAACTGTAAAAATTAAGCAAAAAAAAATAGAGTTAAACCACCATCAATACAATTGTTTTACATCATAGGCCTGTCAAGGCTCAATATATATATACAAGTGTAACAGCCATGCTTAGTAGAACGTTATCCCCAATGCTTAGAAGACACAAATACAACTAAGTAGATTGCTTTTTCTTTCTCTTTTTGTTTGTTTGCAATTTTTTTGTGTGTTTTTGTTTTGGGGGGGTTAGTGTTTTTTGTTTGTTTTTTTCTTTTCAGGTAAAAGTCACAGGTAGGACAAACTGCCTCTGTAGAGATGACCAAAGAACATTCTAACAGAACTAGGGACAACTGCAAGTTTTCTGTGGCTTTGGGTTTTTTGTTTTTGTTCGCTTTTTTTCTCCATGAAGGACCTCTTCTCCCAAATTAAAGGTCCCACCTTTTTGTTTCTATCAAAAAAAAAAAAAGGGAAAACAAACCCCAACAACCAACAAAGGGGGAAAAGCACCTGGTGTTTCTTTTGTTAAAAAAGAAAAGAAAAAGATTATATATATACTTATGTATATATATATATGTATATATATATATATATACACACACACACATACATATAAAGGGAGACTGTATATGGCAGTTCGGATATAGTGGGCCCTCTCTGAGAGCTGGCATTATGCTGTGTCCATCCTCGAACTAATCTACTGATGTGAAGGGAATGTTTTTATGCAGATTGGGGTTCTGACTGTGCCGGTTTCGGCTACGAACAGAGGAGAACATCATGTTGCACCCAGGGACTTTACATTTGTGCATTTCTCGCAAGTGCACTGTTTTGTAGTGCACTCTGAGGGTTCCCTTGTTGCTGTACATTTTGTGGCAAATGTTACACATTATCCCACCGTTGCTCACCGAAACACTGTTGAACATGAGGGATCCTGGGACATCGGTGCCCATACCTACAGCTAAGGCAGGGGCATCTGCTTTGTGGGCAGATTCCCCACTGTCACTTGCTCCATCGATGTCGTCCAGGAGAATACCCTCATCACTTCCTGCATCAGATTCTCTTGAGGAATGGATACTGCTGCTGGACTGGATGCTGGAGGTGGTGCTCAGGTCTAGGACCATATAGTCTTCCGCCATGCCCCTGCCATATCCATTCATATGGGAATCCTCAGTACCAGCAGGTGAGGAGGTGTCTTCCCTTATGTCAAGCCCCATCTGATGCTGAGCGCCATATATCTTCACCAAAAATTCGTCGCGGAGGTCCTTACTAAGAGAAGGCTGTGAAGTGTCCAAGCCCATGTCATCCAGTTCTTTGGTCAACAGTTTACGGTGCAGGTTTATGTTAGCACTGTGTCTGGGAAAGAAAGAGGGAAGGGAGAGAAGGAAAAATGTACAGTATTTTTGATTAAACATACAGTCATTAAACATCAAATACAAATTCTGATTTAGCAATAATTTATCATGAAAATATCCCCTATTCATGTTTCTTGCAGATTTCAGCCTTGTTATAAGTGAACAAATTGCAACATAAAAACTAAACAAAAGAAGCAATTTACCCTCCCCATATTTTCTTTTCAGCTGCTGCTCCTCAACATTAGTCCCCAGCAGCAGCTACAGCCCTTTTATTTGATATTTACAAAATAATAAACTGCACTAGTAGAAAATGCAAAATGCACTTCTTGGTTCCTGAATCCCTGCTGACCTTCCTAAAAGCCTTGCTTCAAGAGAAAAAAATATTTATATACAGAATAGCTGTGCGTGTTTCTATCTGTATCTAAATCTGGATCTGTATCTTTATATATTTATATATACATACATATAAATATATCTTTATATATATATATATCAACTCACATAACTCTGGAAGTGAAATATAGGAAAAGAATAAAATAAAAGGTAACTGACTGATACATAGTCAGAGGTCCTGATTCTGCTAATTTAATTATGCTATAAAGGGATTCAGAATTGCGCCAATCCAAGATGGAGAACACTTGAAGGGTTTAAGAGAACAAGTCTCTGAAATCTACATGTAAGTTTGTGAAAATCTTAACCAAAGTCAGTGGTTCCATCCTTCTGGGTACGCACTGACACTCTTCCCTGTACTGTGTCTGATGCAGTGTTGACTGACACAAGCAGTGTAATGTTCAGTAAAAAAACCAAACTACTAATGGCAGTGAGAATTTTGCCCCAAATCAATCAAAAAATCAAGCATGAGCTTTGGTGTAGGTATTTGCTGAGGTCACCGTAGATGCTCAAGAAACACTGGAAAACTGTTACTGATGGAAGTGGTCTTTGGATCAGATCCCAAAAGATGCAAATTAAAATATTCTCAAACATTTTACAGGAGCGGGGCCTTTGTTCTCAAGAAATAAAGCTCTACATTTGGAAGCATTGTAAGATTTTGGGTTAGTAGCTTCTAAAATAGCCCATTATTTTTAAATACTGCATTCTACTCTCCACTTTTGACATTGGCTTTATTCATTCATTGCAGTAGAACATCACTGATTTGCAGTAGTGAAAAACAGCATTTACTGAATTAACAGTGCAACCAACAAAAAAGACAGACTTCAAAGACCTCTGACCACGGAACATGCTTGTTTTGTTGAAGCGCTTAAGAATAAGAAATGTGTGTAAAGTTTTCAGTATTAGAAAACTTTAGGGTTCAGTTTTTGGAATGTGCAGCATTGCTGAGGAAATGATGATTTTTTGTGACAATTTTTTATTCTTTGGAGGGTGACTGGATTTTCAGACCAGCAAAAAAAAGAATTAGCGAAGTTCTACTGCATAACATTCTGTGCAAGCTGAGGACCCAAACCCGCAATTTACAACATGCAGACTCACCAGTTTGTCTGCCCATTATAAATTGCAGATGAGAGACCAAATGTAGGAGGGAAAAGAAAGGGGGGGTGGGATGGGGACAGGGTGGGGAGAGAGAGAGAGAGAAAGAGAGAATTTTAACATAGGAATAGTTTAATTTTCAAAAAAGCACTAAGTATAAAATTGGCATGGGAAGACATAACAATGATCAAATATTTTACAGACATTCAGATCCTATAGTAACAAAAAAAGGGAGAAGAGGAACAATAGCTACTAGCAATATTTCCTTACTGGAAGCTTTTATTTTAAGAAACCCTTTGAAACATACCTCTCAACCAGGTAGTTAAGTCCCAAACATGGTACAGCAATACAATGCAGATAAATAAAGAAAATGCAAATGTAGGAAGATTAAATTGATGTGGAGTTAATTTCTGTAATTTTCTATTACTTACTTTGTGATTCATCTATCTGTTGCACATAACTTATGGGAATAAATAAAGAAAACAGCAATAGAAGTGATCTGTCCCACTCACCTGCAAATGCAGGTAACTGTTATCTGACTTAACACTGACACGCAGTTAATTGAATTGTGTCTGCTTGGGATGCAATTATTCCAGTAAGAGGGTGGTCTAGAATGGAAAATTTCTCTCCTAATGAGAGAGAGTTGAGAGGTATGGGCAAGGGTGGAAAAAAGTGGAGAGTATTTCTTGCTTTTCTCCCACATGGGAAATACTCTTTTTACGCAAGCAAGTATAGCACTATTGCTTTTTTGAGGTGTAGAAGTGTAATTATGCATATCCCCACACTGCACTTAGGAAGGCTGAGCTTACCTTGTGATAAGATCAGCTTTCTAATCTTTTGCTAAATTGAGATCACAAAAGAGAGAGAGAGAGAGAAGAGAGGAGAAAAGAGAAAGAAAGAGGGAGGGGGAGGAGAGAGAGAGAGAGAACAAATTCACATTCCAATCCAGACAAATCTGGTTAAAAAAAATAATCTGAAACCAATAAAACAGACTTTAAAAAAAGTCTTGACTGTGAAACTATTTGTTGTCAGTTGTAGTATCACTTATATTGCTGTCCTGATGGATACTGACTCAATCACACTAGATGGAAAACATAAAGCAAATTAATCAAAGCATATTCAGAGCATCCCCATTATCATCCACAAATGAGTTCTTAACAGATGCATGCAGTGTGCACATACATGAATGATAAACAGTAGTCCTGATGGTCTCTTGCCTTCTTAGTGTCAGATGTTGTGTAGCTCCACATGAAGTTGCTAACTGCAGTACAGGAAATGTTTACTGTGAAGGCCTGTCCACACTGACCAGTGTTGTTAAATGGCCATACAAGCACATTTGTGCTTATCATCTCAAGGATAACTGTGAACTATTCATAACATATTCATGTGTTTACTAATGATTTCTCCCCCTCTCTCCTCTCCTCACTCCTGTGGTATGGGAATTTGTTGCAGCATAGAAGCTAGTCAGGCTACCTGTAACTGTGCTGACATGCATTCATGCCTACTATTTGCTTGGTTTGCTGCTGAGAAAAACAGCAGTCAGGCATGCAGTGAAAATAACTTCAGCATTCACTGAACAGAGAGATAAGAACAAATCACCACATTAAAGAGGGGCCACTGAGCCCAGATAGACAGAGGCCATTCTAAGGAAGACCAACATAAGGATGCAATCCCTGTTGATGCTCTGATAAGAAGAGAGGCCTCCCTTATTCAATTCTCACTTACAGCAGTAACAATCAGTAATCTAGTTAAAGTATGTACCAGCCCATAATATCTGTCAGGCAAACGATGTGCAGAAATGTGCGGACCAGTTCTGGCACTCTGCTCAGTAGTGTCCCTTTTCCGCTGTCAGCACTACTGTTGGATTCTCCTAATATAATTACATTGACTTTTATTCAATTAAGTACCATTCCCAGCCTTAAAAAGAAGGTACTTTATCAATTGATTCAGGTGTAATGTAATAATAAAGATGAACTCATGGCAGTGCATTAGCTCTGCTCTTCATAACTTCTGAACATAGGTTCATTCATAGCAGTCGATTTCCATTATGCAACCACAGTTCAAAAGAATTGATTCTTTTACTTTCATTTCTTAATCTATTTCACTTGTGTTTAATAATGTTCCTAAATATCGTATGTGAAAACATTCTGGTAGGGATGGGAGGAACAAATTGTAAAAAAAATTCACGTATTTGGATACTGAAGTTTTGAAATCTTATAACAAAACTGAAGTCACAGACCCCTTTCTCCATACCAAAGTGAGATACTCCATCCTAATCCAACTCTTTCTCCCCCGCTTTGTCACTCCCAAAGCCTAGAAGTCCCCTACCAGCCCCCAGCCACTGCTAACCACTCTGTCATCTTGTTCATCTGCTCCTCTCCACAGCACCTGCAGTTTTTTTGCTTCAGCTGTTCTGTTCCCTGATGTGATTTACAATGCTGCTTACCCCTTCCTCCTCCAGATACTGCTCCCAGGCATGTGTAAACAATGGTCCCTGAGTAAGCTGAGGCATAGCTTGGGCAGAGTAATTTATGCCAGAGCATGAAAATTGCCATCAAATAGGCAGAAAATACTGAAACAAAATATGCCAAAACCAGCTGAGCTTCAATGTGCCATGGCTTCATTATTCCAGATGCCTGAGCTAGGCAATTTAAGGACATATCTGGTGTCCTTTGCACTTGTTGCTGTATCTGCAGGGAAAAGAACTTAAAGAACATAAATGATTGGTGGAGGTATATATATGTGTGTGACAAAATGAAATATTTGACCTAATTAAATCCTTTGAATGACTCTGGACATCTTAGACTGCTTATTTGTACATCAACTAACAAAATAGCATTTGATCCTGGCAGTGGAAATGTTGCTTAAAGACAACTGGTGATTGAAGTCTTCCAGACAGGAATATGAGATCAAATGAGTTAAGCTAAAGGCATATCTCAGTCAGCTCCAGTTACCATACCTACGCCATCCTATGCAACAAGGGATGGTGAAGAGGGTGACTTCTGAGAACACTAGGTGTGCCATAGAATGTCCAAACATCTGTTTAGCACTGTACTAGATGCCATGTATCTTTAAAAATAAGTATTTTTCCAAGATGTTTTCAAATATAGCTTATTGTGGAAAGGATGTTTTAGCAAATTCTAAAGGACCCAGAATCCCTGACTTTTTCACATAATTGTCTTTCTTCTTTCAAGTTACTATTCATGAACTAGACATATAGAGGGCAAAAGTGTGTGCAAAGTCCTCACTAAGTGAATTCAGCCTTAAGAATGGATCAGTGCTGCTGTAAGCATGATGATGATAATGATGATACATGTGAAATCTGTGTTTGTGGTGAAGTGTCAATGGTATCCCACCTTCCAGTTCACCACTGCTCTTTCAGATACAAGTTTTGGTAGCAGTGAAATGCAGGATGCTGCAGCAGTTAACAGCAGCTCTTTGACTGTGGGCATGATCCCAATCGTGGTAGTATTTTCCTTCCCTTGTGAAGTTTATGGAAGTATTCTACCATAATTAGAATTCATTGCGGGTTCCACCCTACCTACTGTTAGCAAGATTCTCAGTGAGAGGTGCACTACTCATCAACAAGGAAGGGGATTATAAGCCTAGGAAATACGGTCAATTAAACGTACATTCTATTTACACAGATCATAAATCTGGACTGGGTTCTCTTCAGCAGTTTCTTTCTGCCTGTCAATGAATCTGATTTTGTTAATCTTTCCATTTGTTGGAAAGAAAAAATGTAATTGCCACTTCAGTTTAGTTTATTCTTATCTAGTCAGGTTTTTTATTTCTTTTTGAAATGAGTGAAAAGGAATTTATCAGAGTACAATTCGTCCTGGCATAGAAATTGATATAAATTCCATGCATGACTTAAGTCCAGCTTTGGATGCACCATGGCTGCAGTCCTATCTGCACTGGGACAAAACTCATCTCTGATGCACACAACAGAGTTAGAGAATTTGGATTATAAAGAGCACTGTTTATTTAAAGTCAAGTATGACAGAGGGCACAAAACCAACTACATGAATAATTGGGTTCAATGTGTTGTTCGCAGTTCAGGACAGGACAGGTTGTTGAAAAAGAAATACAAGCATCATTTTCTTAATTATTTTAGCAAGAGAAAAGTATGATTATTCTTAAATGTTAGGGGATGAGAAAGATAAAGAGACTGACAATGAAACAGAATCATAATTGTTAAGGCAGTCAGTTAGGGACCAAGGAAACCCACTTTCCAATTCTTGATGCAGTCAGACAGAAGGGCCAAGCTGACTGATGTCCCACTCAATTGTCTTAGCTATTGGCCCCTTGCTTCTCCTTGGCTGACTGTAAGTGACAAAGTTCTCTGAATAAAATCTCAGTCAAACATCAAAGCACACTGTATTGTTCATTAAAATTCTAAAATGATCTGTTTCAAAATTTCCATTTGTATCCCACCACAACCTTTCTTCCTATGTTTCCAAGAAAGCCACTATCCCAATTTCTGATACTTCAAATGTTCAGAAAATGCCTTTTCTGGCAAACACATGATTTGCTAAAGTAATACCACCCAGCCCTACCATTCTAACACTGCAGAGAAATCATAAACAGGACACCACAGCAGGGGGCCATCAGTCTTTGTTCAGATTTGCTTTAAGATCAGTAAGTGATCCCAACATTAAGTAACACAATAAAATGATTTTTGGAGACTTAATGCATTAAAAGTAAACATAAAATTATTTTCTGTTAAATTATGTTTTTTCCAAGTAATAGTATATTTTTTTAAAAGAAGATAATATTGGGTTACAATCACCAGCAGTTTGAAAATCTGCTGTTCTGTTAGAAAATCAAAGCCAGCACACATTTGTCTAGTAGTTTACACATAGATCAGCAAACCTTTTGTTAAAGCTGGATATGGAAGTAACTGCTCTGATTGTACAGGCTCCACAAAGGCTATCCTCCTGCTATACTTAGTTTAAAACTACGCTCTATCAATCTGGTTTAAAATATAAACAATGAAACTTTCATTATTCCTCTTATGAGACTTTTTCCACACATATTTTCAGCTCAGTATTCAGCCTACATTTTTACCTGAAATGAAATGTTAAAAGGAAAGTTCTCTTTCTTCCTCTTTACCTCAAAGGCTGTCAATTAAGCTTTATGGTTTTGTTTTAAAATTTCACATGATTTTAATTGTTAACACAATTTGATAATGTGGCAAAGTGGTCTTACCTCAATTTCATGTCCCTTTCCTGCTTATTTAAGCCTGAAATGCATAGAAAGGCTCAGAATATGCAAACATAACAGAAAGTAAACGCAGAATTTTATGCTTTCTCAGAATCTCTAGACTGGAAATGTAGAATTTCTGCAGACTGGAAATGCTGAGTTTCATGCAGCTAAAATCAAAGAACCAGAAAGTAAGACTTTGGCTAAATATAATTGCACATATTTATGAGAAAGATTGACCTCAATTCTGATATTTCTTCAAGAAGGAAGTAGCAATCACTTCCCTAATTCACTTAAAAGAATCAACAATGAAACAATTCCTGGAACTTGATTATTAATAGAAACTGTTAAAAAATATTTTCTCAGTTACTGCTAATTTTGCCACTCTGTCAGTCTTTGACACAGGGTTTGTTTTGGTTTGTTTTTTTTTTTTTTTTTCAATTAAGAAGAAAAAAATCCATAGATCTAAGCAAAGACAATAACGGTTTGAAATCCTGATCTGACCTAAATTATAAAATCACATTTATCTGAACAGGTCTAAGGTATTGGACTGTACATTAGTGCTTCCATGTATTTGATCATGTTTAATTTGGCTCTAAATGTAAGGGGGAAAGTAGGTATAAGGGCTAGACTGTAGAATGAGTCAAGGCAAAAATACTATACTACCCAATGAAAACGAAGCATTTCTACATGAAGGGGATCACAGAATCAGTTCTTGAGGCTTTAAATTGCACAGAATCTGGAAATATTAACATTTCATAGAAAGAAAATCCGAAAAGTAAAATACAGTTCAGTACCTATTAAAAAAAGTAAAAAACCTCACTACTTATTAAATACAGGAAATAAAGGACAAGCAAGTTCTTGAAAATTAATGTGGAGCCCAGTCATTTCAATCCCTTCCAATATGAAGCAAATCACTCACACTGGTCACGAAGACAGCTCCCTCTACACTCAAATTATTCACTTGAAGATAAGCTCCCATCAAACTCTTTAGGGGTTTAACTAATTTACTGCACAGATACGGCACGTCTGTTGTAATAACAGGTAGGATGTATTGGGGTCGACCATTTATCAGAATTAGACTTCTTTTTTCAATTCACAGTGAATTATGCTGCCTACACTGCTCCTCTTTCTCAGAGCTTCCCATCCCCTTACGGCCCCTAATGTGGCAGGCAAACAAAATTGACAGTCTCATCTTGTCAACAAGGGGTGATTCTCCTGAGAAGCCATTTAACTTTGCAGAGGAAGCAATGTATTAATGTGCCTGTCCCAGGAATGTTAATCATCTTCAAGCTCTCTCTAACTTTGACATGAACAAAATCACCAAATTTGTTTACTAAATGAATCGTAATATGCTAATAAGAGAGCATGACATATATGGCAAAGCCAAACAGATGGTTTGTTTACTCCACTTTGCAACTTTATAAATGTTGTAACTCTGAAGATGTTAGTGAGAATTATTGGTTTGCTGGCAGTGGCAAACGTCTTTTGCATACTTAATCCACAGCTAAGAGTCAGAAAACAATTTGTCATCACTGTGGAATGCATAAAAAATGTTAATGCAGAGATAGCATTTGGGAAGGCAGGATAGCTGACTGTGTGAGCAAATACTCAGGTTAAATGTGAAACTGATCTCTGATGGTAATGTTTGCTACCAAATAATTTTTAACGTAAAATCTGTCAGGTTTGGGATTCTTGAAAGGCCCAATAATTCAGTACGTACCTGTTGAGGTGTTGAGTGAGACAGTCCTTATGGTTTGAACAGAATTACACTTCCACAAAAGCTGTGTGTGCTCAGAAGCACCAAGGCAAGGTCATGTCATATTCTTAATATATTACTATTGCTGTCCATTAAAGATCAAAAGATATTACAAACAAAAAGCATAACCACTGGCATAGTTGCCAAAGTTCATTCAGAAATGATCAAAATTGTGTTGCAACACTTCAACCTCTCACTTCACTAGCTGCCTGGAAGCAAAACAGACTCATTACAGAATAGCCAGCACTCTTTGTCTAATATCTGGACTGGTTGAGAAAGTTTAGAACAAAAAGATTTGTCTGACAGAATATTTCCTAAGTGAACTTGGTGCAGCAATGTTACATGAACGAGGAGGTCATCATACATATGACGAAGTCCTCTGATGGAAATAGCAGGTGCTCAGCACCACTGACGATCAGTCCAAAGCTGTTTCTACAGTCCACAAAAGTTCTACAAAAAAGTTTAGCTGTGCAGATGATATACACAGGGTCATGCACTGCAGTCATGTGCTAGGTCCTCATCTCCACTCTGCTGAAGTATTTTGCTGGTCCTTCACACAAGGTGTATTTTCCCTTAAGAATACTGAGCCAACATCCAGGTAGAATCTGTTGCCAAACTGCATGCATTAACATTTATTTTCCAACCTAAATCAACTAAATATTACATATTTCAAGTTTTGTAATCAGAAGCTTTCATCCTTTATTTTATTTTACAATTCCAACAGCCATGCAAAAAATTTGATAATTTTGCACGTTTTTACACAAACAGTTCCTTCAGTTCAGCAACCCATTTATGAATTTTACTGAGCTTCAAGTTTTAGTAAATGCAGAAATAAAGAGAAAACTCAGTCAGAACTGCTGGTTTTCACCAACTGTGCTTTCAAACCAATTCTTTTCTCTCAGATATTGATGCACAGCAACACATTATCTCATGATTTGTATAGTAGGTTCATACATTCTTTACTGATTGCACCTGAAGTTCAAATTCACAATAAAACCTCAGTTCTAGGGATAGTTTTGTACATTTTCAGGTTCCACAGCAAGTCTTTAAACCATTTAATTTGGTCACAATGCAATAGTAATTCTCATTCCCAATGTTAGTTTCTCTAGAAATGCTGATTTATTTATACAATACCAGAGGAACTATAAAATCAACTATAATGTGGCAGTTCAACAGCGTTCCTCTATTAGTAATTTTACACTACTAAATAAGTATCCCTATCAGGTCAACTGATAGCTGATTATCCTATAACCCCCTTTCATCGACGTCCCGACTCCTTAGTAATTTCAATTCTCTGAGATTCTTCCATACATACTATTGTCAGCAGTTATTAAATTCTCAACTTTTTACTCATCCACAAGAGACTGTGAAAAGATATCTAAGTTCAGCTTGCTGTCCAAGGATTATTTTGGAAGAAACATTAGCGGCCGTCCCAGCCTGGCGCTTATATCTCATTTGAAACATCTACTCATTCCTGACCAATGAAGAAAATCTCAATAAAGGTACTTTTACTGGTTTAACAGCAGTGAGCTCCTGGGATTGTCAAAGTGCTCAGTCTTTTCCGAGGAGAGAAGGAATCAGCAGCTGAAATATAATTAACCTTCCATTCTCAATGCAAACTGCCACACAGAGGAGCTCTGCAGTCTATTAGTGAAGTTATAACGGCCAACAGGCAGAGGCAAAATTGGTCAAAAAGTTGGCTGCTGCTGTCATATTTTTAGAATTATGATTAATGACACTAATAATGTGGATGATTACTGATATGTGTATCTCCTGCAGTTTATCATATTGCACTGGCTGCCTACGTCCACAATAAACATGATGCTATCATTTACCTCGTTATTGAAGGCAATCCTTCTCTTGAAGGAGCACATTCTAATTACTTTGTAATGTTTTATGTCTTAAACATTTTGCAGCTCTGGACCTTGCCAACTGTTTCATGTCTACCATTGATTAATTACAGAATGTTTAATCAAAATTTAGAACCTAATGCAGTCATTTATGAATGTGCTGAAGTGCCAAGGTAGTTAGGCTGCTGTCCCAAGCTTGGAGAGTGCTGTGTTCAAAATTAAATCCCAGAAATGTAGAGGATGCCAAAGATTTTACCTCGAGTGCTGTGAGTAAAAATCTTACTTCAGCTGATGAATGAGAGGCGCCCACCCAAAATGAGAGATCTTTCTTATGCATGTATGTGCTTGCATGTTCCATCACATTTTTCTTCTTCTTTAAATGTCTTCGATTTTCTCTTTCTACCATTGCTGCAGCTCCTTTACAAACCTTCCCTCTGCTAAAGCTCCTGCTAACACCAGTCAAGAAAATGTAGTTTTGAAGTGGTTAAATGAGTGAAAAATAATTTGCAGAGACAAATACATAAGTTTTTTTTTAATGTGGATTTTTATGGTACTGTCATACAACCATTCACCGTTGAAGTTAAGTGTTTTTTTAATACCATTACTGAACTGCTGAAATGGATGCTAATATAGCTTGGAGTGCTAATGTCAAATCCTGGTAATAAAAAAGACAGACTGCTGAATGAAATAATTTCAAGTAAAAAATAGAACAAAAGTGCTCTCACTCTCGCTCTACACTTTTATTGAATTGGGACTGACTGAGCCAATTGCTTTAGAAGTCTGTAAAACACAATTACTAGTGAGCTGACTGACCCAGCAGTGCCCCTTCTGTGACAGAATAGACTAAAAAGGCTGCAGAATTAGTGCTGCTCCCCTATCTGGCTATCAGACCTCAGAGACATCCAGTACAGGATCTGTTATCCTTCCTGCCAGGGCCTTTCCTCATGAAACCCTGGTTCTCAGTCTTGCATAATATATCATCTGTGTGCATCTTCTTCTTGAAACAAGGGCTCATTTACCTTTTCTGAGAGGGAATCCAAATTTTGTTTCTATCCATTGCATTTTTAGATCCTTATCTAACAACACAGCTACTGGTATGTCTTTCAGTATACGAGTCCAGAGACACACACACATAAATAGGTGTTTAGGCTATTTTTATTTCCACATTTTGTGTGTAAAACAGAAAAGTACAATGTAAGATTTATAGGCAGGAAAATTAACTATGTCACGTTTGTATTTTCCTTTGTAAGTGGCTAAACTGTAAATGCTTTTTTATTCTGGCATAACAAAGAAAAGGAGAGAGAGAGGGAGAGAGAAGAAGAGGGATAGAAAGGAAAAAAAATGTATTGAACTTTTCCCTAGTTAATAAAATAAGCAATAAAGTTTGGAAAGCACCAGAATCAAAATCAGCAACATTGGAAATAACAACTTTTAAAACTTATAGTTTACATCTTATGTTTCATATTCATATGTTTGACACAGGCATACAACTTAGGGCTTTTTTCCCTCTTTTTATTCAAAAAAAAAAAAGGCAAAAACAGTGACAGGAAAAGATGTTTTCATATTACAATCCTATTCTTTCTTTTTCCCTGCTCTTTCCCCCCACAAAATGAACCACTTTATATTTATACACAATTCTAACAAAGTTCTGCACTTCTTTCTCTTTTATGAGAGTGTACATTGCTGGCAAACCTAAAACTTCTTCATTTCTCCTCCTGGTCCTGTTATATAAAGCTTGAAAGTGCCTTATGGCAAAAATGTTGAATTATTTCTTAGACAGATCTTTTAAAGTAATGCTTTTTAGGGCAAGCTTAAATGTGAAATAAGCTCTTGATTAAAATAATAATAATAAAAAAAAGTTTCCTTAGCACAAGGCAAACTGTTCACTTAAAAGATGTTGCTGGAAAGTAGGAAGGCCTACAAAAAACCTTAGATTTTCTTTACAATTGGAGGGCTTAAAACTCCTGTCAGAAAATATCCAGTGTTTGCCATTAAAAAGTCAACTTGTGATGAGCCGTAAGTGGTATCTCACCTGAGATATTCCTGTGTTACCTCAAGTCCCAACAGACCACCTGACACAGCTCTAGAGGTATCATTAGAGAACGTTTTATGTGTAAGTGCTGGGTGTGAATGAATGGTTCCTACTGTAGTACCTACAGCATAACATCATGAATGCTGGTACATGATGTGTGGCACCGCTTTCCTGAAGATACAAAGGAAAACAAACTATGAGTACTGCAGATCAGGATTAAAGAGTAGTAAAAAGCTGCACACAGTGTCTTGCAGTGCACTTGCAGTGCCTATACAGTGGCCTCTTCCTTGACACTGTGGAGCACTTAACTCTCTTTCATAACTCAGCATGTCTTCCTTCAGGATCACCCTGAGGTAAGTAGTTAGCAGTATGGTTATCTTTACCCTTAATTGTTCCTAACTGAACAGTATATTCCTGCAACTACAGGCTCTACTTCACAAGTTTGCTATTGCTCCCTGTCCTATTTGCTAACCCCTAGCAGCCTGTATAACCATAAAAAGATGTGTCAGATTTAGAGAGGTTGGGCTTTGGTGTTTCTTTTCCCCAGAACCTATAAATTATCAACTATTTTTGAGTAAAATATTTTACTAAGACATATTTCATTGGAAAATACTCCCATCTCCCCTGTCTCACTACCAAAAGTCTATCTTGTCAAAAAGCAATGGAACAGAAATCCAAATAAGCTTTGTTTTACTATACTCATCACCTGCTACATAATTCCATTTCAAAAAGTATTTTGAAATGTCTGCTTCTGTCTAGATATACTGGTAGGACTATCATAGTGTCATCCAAAAAAAGTGTTATAGCTATCTGAAGTTACCTACTGATAAATTTTCTCCCTTTTGGGTTATTTTTTTTTAGTCATTCCTAGGACTTGCCTCACCAGTTTTCATACTTTCAGGTAAACTTCATGTTAATTTGTATACATCCCCAGCACAATCACTAAGTTTATGTTCCAGTGAATGAATTGGCTCAAATCTAGGGGGAAAAGCATCATCATCGTCATTAAGGGGAGAAGAAAATGGCCTCAGCTATCAGTAATCTTTGGTCAGGCTGTAAAATCTGATGTAAAGTTTGCTTCTTCAGTTGAAAGTTTCTCTTTTCAGACATGCACAGCTGACAAATGAATGTATCATGAATGTATGTATGGGGGCATTTGCCTGCCTACTGAGTGTCTCTTTTTTTCATTGAAGGCTGTAAATCCAAAGGGCAGTAAATAGACAGCTATTCCTGCCAGAAATGTGTCTCCTTCACCCTTCATCATTTCTCCCCAGACTCCTGCACCTAAGAAGACTACAACTCTCAAGTTGAGGTGTCTTGTTCCATTCAGACTTTTGGAAGTAGTGCCCTGGTGTTATCTTCTATCTGTAAAGTACAGCTTCCTTCACATTCAGCAGAAATCTTAGAGGTTTCCACTGTTAAGTTGAAAAGAACAGCCAGAGCCTTTGTTTGTAGGAACTAATGGGGGCAGATATTTTGTTTACCCTGCTTCCAAAAGACTCTAGGGAAGATGGGATGCCTCTGTATATGGGGAACAGCTTTACATTTACTCAGATAAATGGAAAACACTCAATTTTCTCCCAATCTCTGGAGAAGAGTTTTGGTTCTTCCAGTTATTTCCTAGGAACCTAGGGGCAATCAGGATATTATGATAAGCATTCATGTTCACAGTCCAATCTTCACAAATAACCCTTTTCACCAAACATAAAATACACAAAACTTACACAAGAAAATTGTACAAAACACATTAAACATTTACATTATTTGTCACAACAGATATCAGGGGAAAATATCGCTCAATGCATGTTTTGCTTTTAGCTAGGATTTTCAATGTTTTACTTATGCTTCCCACCTATCTTAACCCTGGTGTAGCAGTTTGTTTAAATAAGCTTTTCAGGCCACTGACTTATTTG
Organism: Pipra filicauda; assembly: GCF_003945595.2. Taxonomy (NCBI): domain Eukaryota; kingdom Metazoa; phylum Chordata; class Aves; order Passeriformes; family Pipridae; genus Pipra; species Pipra filicauda. The sequence goes on from NW_024104490.1 coordinate 27,796, forward strand.
CAAGTTCACATAAAAATGAGACTTCTTGAGCTGTACAAGAAACTGTACTCTCCCTTTCAAAGAAATACCCATTTGTGTACCAAACCAGAACAAGATAATGAAGACGGTAGGTTGTTTGAAAAAACAACAGCCACCTCCAATTCAAACCCAAAACAAATGACTATATGTAGACAGAAAAAAACTTCCTTCACACCAGAGTTGATCCTTCAATGTTTACTCACATAAGTAGCCACTTGCTTCAATTTATTTATTTTCTTTTAAATTTTTTTTTTAATCTTATGATGAAACTGGTTCTATGTATTTTAATTTTTAATTCTGCTTCTGTTGTTCATATTGGTGAGTATGCAATATGACAAGCAGTCTCTGTTCAATATGACTATTCATGGAAGAGGTCACATTGGTAGATTTGTGTTAGAGGTGGCACAAAATGTTTTGATGCAGATTCTCTTGAGTAAGGAAGAGTTATGGGAACATTAGCAATGACACACATCTTAGTGACTCTGCAAGAGAAAACCTAATGGTTCATTCAAATGTATTGGATATGCAGCTAGTCTCTTAATGAACTTCATCACATCCAAAACCAGTAGTACAGGTGTAAATGTGTTTATATTTTAAAAAATTATCAGTATAATTTTCGTCTCTTGAAAAATGGTTCGTAGAACACCTAATGTCTTAAAAATTGATTACCCTGTTTTTGTTGGAGGAAAGTCAAGTTGTATATGACAGTTAATTATATTTGGGGAAATACAGTAATAATTATCATGGACTGGTGCAAAGTGTCTTATTTCCTGGAGCTGGAATTGAGTGCATTTATAGAAAATAATTCTCTAAAAAGTTATCTGTAGAAGGTTCCAAGCATAGTAGGATGATGAAGAAATGGATACTGTTGTGTCAAGGAGGTGATAACAGGAGGCAGGTAGCAGCTTTCTCACTTCTTCACCTCCATTGATAATGTATGCAGTGACTAATCATAGGTAACTGATGTTAATTTATTCAAGCACACCTGTACAGGGCTGGAAATCAGGTAATCAGACAAAAAGTATGTGTCTGGTTTTTCAACACAGCTACCCAGAGGTCTATATTTGCACAAATTTAGTTCTGGAGACATCAGCAGGTTTTAATAAACCACCTACAGATGTCTTGCTCCATATAAATTAAGGAGTTTATGTTTTTAAATCTGGACTGATTTAACTTGCAATCAGTGGCATGATCACACCTGGCACCAATAGTTGCCTCATATTTATTTATAAATCACCCTGAGCAGATATTATTTTGTTTTTAAATTTCTTCATGGGGCTCAATTACCTTTCTCATCTTGTGGAACACACACACATGCACGCACGTATATGCATGCATGCTCACTTTGTCAGAAAACTTAAAAGACAAACCTGCACAATTAATACTCCCACTTAAGTAGCAGACAGCCAAAATGAAAGGTTCTTGCTTTGTTCCTTTGAACAGGTATACTGAGAGTTAATTTATTTTCCATACACTGAGAGAAAGCAAAACATGGTAACATATTGTTACTAATGCTGTGCCCTAGTTTAAAAACCACAGATTCTAATAGTGTCAGTACTGAGGTGAAATAGGGATTTAGCATGCACTAAGGTTGACTGAAAAGATGGCTGTATTTCTCCTTAAAATCTTACAGCAGTTTCTTGACAAGACTTACTGAAAGCAAAAAGTCCACCTGCCTTCTGTTTCATCAGTGGTTGTGACCGCAAAATTGTTGGCTCTTCCAGATGAGAGACCAAAATGAAGCCAACTGCTCTAAGTTGCACCTTCCAGACCTTCACCTCTGCATTGGTGTCCTCTTTGGTCAGCAAATATCTAGTCCCTCCTCTTGTCCCCAGCTCAGGATCATCCCCTGAGCAACTGTACCTCAGTGCTGACTTCAAGGACCAACCACATCTACCTTTCTGTAAGACCAACTCAGTATCTGCTGGAGCAGGACTCACGGATGAGGATGGGAAGCAGATCCTAGGGGAATCTAACCACTGCAGCTACAGGCCAATTCTCCTCAATCACAGAACACATCTCTTCCAAGTCCAGAGAGAATTCACACCACAAGGACAAATCTTTCCATTCAAGTGCACAGTTCGTGCAGGGACTTCTTCTCATCTTACTCTTTTCCATCTAGTAAGTTACTTGAAAAAGATGTCTCTCTGTTCCAAAGGAGGTTTATGACATTGTTTCTGCCTAAATTTTTAACATGATCTCTTTTCTTATTTACTTCCCATTGCATTCTTGCAACAAGACCTAGCCTGAAAAATATGCCTTTAGAAGAAAGGAGATCTGAAGTAAATACAGAAACAGAAACGGATGAACAGCTAATTCACTGAGTGACTGTTGAAGAATGGAAGAAAAAGTGGTGTACTGAAGTTTAGTGCTTCCAGGAAAAGAAAGACAAAAAGACTTCTCAATCTGACAAAAAGAACCAAGATCTAGGTATGTATAAACTTATTTTAATTAGTGACGTTATTTGTGGCTCAGAAGAATGATGAAAAAAGGCCCTTTTAAAAAAATCTAGGCTCAGCAGAGTTTGACTACTTGAAAGCAATACTATCTAATTTTTAGAATGGGTGACAGAATTACTGAGGCATTGACAGCAAGGACCAGGACTCTGCTTTCCTCTGCCTTGACTTGAAAAAACCACATGAGAGGTGTGACTCCAGAATCTTCTGGTTATCTTGATCCCAAAGTTACAAGGGTTAGCAGTGGTTAGCTGAAGATCTCAGAAGACATTCCAACATTTCTTGCAGAAGGATTTTTATGCAGGTGTTGACCTTGGCACAAATGATGTAGGAATGGTAAAGCTAGATTTGGTCAACCTTAGCATAAATTGCTATAGAATGCTTTCTACAAAGGGAGGGTTGCAGCTCTGACACAGATAAAACCCCTCCTTCAGTCAAAACAGCACTGCATTTTCTCCTGACACGATCTGCTGCCTCTGGTAACCAGCAGTCTGTATCACAACCCTATCCCTGCAAAGACCATTTTACATTAGTGCCACTCACTGTCAACAATTAGGAGTTTTGCGTATGTACAGGGCAGGGAGAATACAGTCAAACCTTTGATTAACTAGACTTACATTGGAAAAGGACTTGAGCCAAATCAGACGCCTCTAAGGAAAACAAAAAAGATCAGCCAATGTTATCTATCTCCACTTAAGCTTGTATTGTCTTATAGAACATAGCTAGCATTGTGACTTTTAGACCTCTAACTAGTTATAGACCTTTAACTAGCTATAATAGGATTAATAATATCATTAATACAATACTAGTAATACAATTAATAAAGTGACTAAAAATAAAGATAATAACTTCATAAGACTGCAAGCTATGGGATAGCTAGAACTCTGCTTTCAGAGTATTGAAAAAAAATTTATTTTTCTTTCATAAAGCACAAAATTCTAAGCTACTGTAACTACTCAAAGATCATGTGAGTGACTTACACACAAACAAATCGCAGAGACTTTTTGTAATGTGTCCAAAATGGAACACGAGTCCATTTCAAATATTAGCCAGGAATTATTACTGTAGGCTGTAAGTAGCTAAGTCTTACTTCTCATACACCAATTAAAAGCAAAATGCTCTCGAGTTTTTAAGTGAAATTGATTTAAGCAGATGGAAGAAGTTCTCACTTTTCAATGCTATTAATTTAGTTATCCATTTATCTTTGAGGTGCTCTCCATAATCTGAAGAGCTAAAAATCGTATATGCTCTCCTTAAAAAAAAAAAACTTTCAAAAGGAAGATCAGAAAAAAAAAAACCCAAACAAACTGAATAGAAAAAATTTTAGGGTAATAAAACAGTTTACAAGTAAAAAAAAAATCTTTAAATATGCAGTCTACATTTTAAGTTACTGAATCAGATTTTTATTTCATGGCTTGCTTTCAGTAAGCTTAACAGGAGTATGCTACATAGTCGACAAAATATTTTCAAAATGTGCCCTATTTCCAGGTTCTTATCTCAGACATATTTTATGTATGTCATCACAGTCACTCTTTCTTAGAACATCTTAGTCTTTACTGTGCTAAAATTTTATTATTACCATGATCTATCAATATATTACTGCTGAAATATAATACACTACATAAAGTTGCAAATCCTAAAGCTAATTACTTCTTACTTCACATGCTTGACACAAAGCTGTTTTGTGTAGTACATGACTGACTTCATAATTCATTTGAGGAAACAGACCGACTAAGCTAAATTGTTGACTAACAAAGGCTGTGCAATTTCAGGAACTGAAAAGGGTTACACACATCTAAACTCAGCATGCCACTGATTTACATGTTTCCCTTGTCAAATTCAAGTCTCATAAATGTTATCAGCACACCCCAAGAAAATCAGTCTTAATTTAGATTTACCTGCTTTGTGTCCAGTAGTTTCATCCTATTCAAATGCAAACTTCCTAGATCATCCTTCTTAGATGTTCTGAACTTGTATTCTTATGTTTGTTCCTATTTTTCTGTTTAGTGGATTTCATAAATGATGAGAGAAGACATGAGATATTTGGGGACTAGACTCTCCATCAAAACAGTGAATTTTGTCTCCTCAATATCCTTAACACTAACTTGCTTTCATTTTAGAAGATACAATATATTCACTTTCAAACCACATCAGTTTCAAAGAAAAAAGTGAGAAGCTGCGTGTGAACGTTTAGTGAGGTTTAATTTCCTTCCTGTGTCTGCTGAAATTTTACAGCCTAATGAAAAAATATGAAACACAAGTAAAGGAAGAAAGGTGAGCCAATCTCACCATCACTCCATGAACCAGAAAGATTTTGTTATGTGACAATATGATCATCATCAGATGCGAGAGCTTTTATCCACAAATATGAAATAACTGTTATCCTATCACCCTGACAAATTCTATTTATATTACATTTTCCTCAGGAATCAATAAGAACAATCTATTTAAAACAAAACAAAACAAAACAAAATGAAAAAAATCCACAAAATAAAACAAAACAAACAAACCAAACCAAACCAAACCAAACCAAAAAACAAAACAAAACAAAACAAAACACAAAAAACCCCAAAACAAAACAAAAAAAAACAGAACACCCCAAACCAAAGAGTTTATGGACCAGCTGCTTCTGTTTAAGCCCAACCGTTTCAGTATTGATGCAGCATAGCTAGGGCATGATGTCATTTGAAGTGTCAGCAGAATATATCCTGGTTGATATTAAAAATATGTAGGGGTCTAGCCTCTCCTCTCTGAACATGCATAATTCCCATTGGAGGGAAAGGGAGTTGCTCACATGCAGAAAAGAAGATAAAGTAGATTAAATGACCATAGTGGATAGAGATATAAGTTCTACTAAAGAAAAAGACAATGATTTTCTTAATATTTACTCGTTCTCACTACAACACAGTGTCCAGTTTTAAAAATTGAAGATAATAAAGAATAGCCTTCTAATGCTTCTTGTTTACTTTTATATGACCCTATGGAGATGGAAATCATTCTTTTATTCCAGTCTTTCCATTCTGTCTCTCCATCCATTCGTCCAACCATCCATCCACTCCTTCCCCTCCTTCCTAGTTTACTGTTTGATATGCATGCATGGAGATATTTGTTTTGTATACAATGAACTATCTATTTAATAGAAGGTTTTCTTGTTTTAAATGTTGCAGGGAGAAGAAAATAAATGTAATGAAGGTTGTACCTTATAAACAGATGTGCAATACACATGTACACAGGCACACAGAAATTATAATGACATTTATTATCTAGCCAGTCGCTTAAGAGGATGGCACAATATATACCACTCTGAATGCCAAGCAACAATGAATATCTTTAAAGTGATAAATCTGTCTCAATGTCATGGGAACATGATTGTCACTTGTCATTACTCTGCATCTCTCTGTTTCTTCATATATCCTAAACCGCCTATTTTTACATAATTCAACACATTTAATAATGTAGAAAATCAATTAATATTTACTGACCTGTCTCTGCTTCTCCGTGATGGGAATGCAGCATTACAGCCAGCCACTGTGCAGACATGCATCTCTTTTAAATGAACATTTCGGTAGTGAAGCTTCACACTGTAGGAACTCTTAAAACTTTTCTTGCAAACATAGCAGATCTTGGGGTCTGGGCTGGAGCACATTTCAGCTTCTGGGGAGAACTTCTGCGGGCTGCTGTAGTTGAATGTAGAAGTGAAACTTTCATGAAGAGCAGCCATACTGGCACTGCCTCCGTTGTACAGGCCATATTGGCTCATATAGAACATATCATATGTAGGGTCTGTATACTCTTCCTTCACCTTAATGACATCCTGACTGGAAGAGTCATTGTGGTTTTCATCTGGTCTGTTACCGTGCATCGTTGATTTTTCACCAGGTTCATGGAGACGATCATCGCCTTCCATGGTTTCCTCACACAATTTGGGTTCTGATGACTCTGACTCATTTTCGTAGTCTCTCTCATGCTCCTGGTCTTCTGATGTCATGCTGTCTGCCCTTCTTATGTCCGGTCTGGAAATGCATCTGCTTCTGTCATTTTTGGAAAAGTCTTTCACAGACAGGCCTGGGCTCATTTCCTCCTGAGAATGGCAGTGATTGTCATGACCAATGTCATTCACCATCGTGCTGCTGTCATTCACCTCTTCGTCTTCATCATCAAACTCGTCAGCAGTATCGATAACTTCCTTTTCAATTTTAACTGGCATGCTTGACTTCCTTGGCTTCTTCTTGGGAGCAAGGTCTGCATTGGGCTCTGGGGTGGGCATCAACACTGAAGGTACTGATGACTCTGAAGGAGGAGGGGGATGCTGCTCCATGCCACTCACTGCTGGTATTATTGGACTGGTAGGGAGTGAGGTTGGAGGACTCACCATCTCTCCAGGAGTAAGTAAATTTCTGTAAAAAGGAGGAACGGGTTGGACAGTCTTTAGAGCTGGGAAGACCAGCTGACTAGGAAGAGGGTTCTGCAGTACAGGGTCTAGAGGGGGAGTGGTAAACCCCATCGGTGGGCGCCCAGGACTTGTTAAAGTTAGGTTGGATTTTGTACTTGCTATGACGGGAGTGGCGGCACCTGATGTAGCACGTATCAGATCTTTGTCACGGTTATTCCTTAGCATAGGCATGTGGAGTCGGGGATTGGGGTTAGCACTGTGGCGATTGCGGCTTCTGAGAGAGCTGAAAACCATGTTGCAGCCTTCAATAGTGCACCGATGCTTGATTTTCAGGTGTACAGCATTGTAGTGGATTTTAAGTGTACCTTTGTCATAGAAAGTTTTGCCACATGCATTGCAAAACACTCTTCCTTTCCTCGAGGCTGACCCCATTCTCCTCATTCTGTGAATTCGGAACGAGCTTTTAGTGTGTTCTGTTTTTGATAAATCACTGACTGGCGTAGGTGTCTGAACAGGAGAGACGCAGGCTGGCTCACTTTTGGGCTCAACATTCGTGATGCTGGTCAAAGCATTCCTGCTGGATGGTTGCTCATTCTTGAATGGCGTAGGGGAAACTTCAGATTCACTGCTCTCGTTATATTCATTTTGGGTTGTAAGACTTGGTTCACGGAGCCTCATTGCTGGCTGTTCCAGCAGGAGGCCATTTGGAGGCAGCCCCAGCAGTGGAGCAGAGACTGGATTTATGTACTGGAATGGAAGCAGGAATGCAAGGCTATTCGGGATGTTTTCAAAATGATGAATGCTGGAAGGGTTGCTATTCTCCAGGTGAGCAAGGAGACTTGGGCTCCTGGTGCGATTATTGCTTTCAATAAAAGTCCTTATATCTGAATCTGTCTTTGAAGATGGCACAGCCACAGCCTGCCCTTCTTTTTCTTGAATTGCCATCAGCTCCACAATAGATTTCGTTTCTCCAAATCTCAGGAACTGCTGAAGGGTAATGATCTCTTCTTCCCTGGACATGATGGCCCAGCGGTCCAGTACCTTGCCTGCAGCATCCTAGAGGCCATATCAAAGAAACAACAAAGACAAACACAAAGAAAAAAATTATTGATTCTGCATAATTATTCAATTCAATAGAAGGTGCTCTGCTGCCTGAACATGAAAACACTAAGCTCAAAAAACAACATGCATACAGTGTTAATAAAATTTGATAAAAAAAATACAAACTTTCCAGCCATGTAAATACGGTAATTACAGTCACAGCCAGAAAACCAGATTGAGTTTAATAATGTCAGAGTACATAAAATGTAGACCACAGGGCTCTGTGATCTAAAATGCTTTCAATACTTTCAATTTAACAACAGTGATCTACGTAGAATGTTACTGTTTACAATACATCAGTGTAAAACATATGAACTGTTGCTGTACACACCACTGTAAAATACTGAAAGTTGTACCTTAATCACTATCAAATGGTAATATTATGAGAAAGAGCTAAATAAATGCATTTGATAGATTTGCTTCTTAAATATAAGCAGATATAAGACTAAAGTCACCCATGGGCCATTTCACGAGAAACTTTGACGGAAGGCAAAATACCTTAAAAACAGTACATAATACTTGTACCTTACTCCCTTTTCCCCTGGACTCTTACTGGCACTTGATTGTAAGCTTGCAATCTAGGTATGGTTTAGACTCTGGAGATGACTTTTTTTGTAGTCTTGACATAAAATAACAGTTAAAAATATGTAAAAAGTAAGGATCTGATGGATGTAGATAGCATAAATGAGTAAAAATGTTGTCTCCTAACATTGCCTTCTGATAGCAAGGGAAAAATCCAGAGAGAATACACATCAGTAATCACTAGAATATCTGTTGTTAAATATACATTAAAAAGCATTTCACACTTTCATTTTTGCTAGTAAGCATGAGATTTGCCTGAAGGTAGAACTTAAAAATTCTGCAACGTAATGTCAGGCAATCCATTCCAGCATGTATTGATAAAAATATATTAAAATACTTATATAATGAATACATCATTTTATTGGCATCTTTCCTTTTGGACAAATGCTGGACATAATATTAGCACAGTAACTATAACCAACAAGAACTGTTGCAGGCCATCAGACCAGCACTATTTCAATGCTTCCTCATGCCTTAAACAGCCTTGCAAGATACTCCACCCTACTGTCTCTGATATTTTTAAATCTTGAATCTCAGCTTCAGTACCTTATCCGAACATTTTGGACTATACACTGTTGCAAAACCCACTAGCTCTTTTTTGATTATGAAGATTGAGAACAGCTTTCTTTCCCTCCAGCACTCCCACCCCCCAGTTTTACTTATTTATTTATTTTTTAATTCTTTTTCAGTCTTCAGAGGATTGATTCTTCTCTTCCCTCACATTTCCTAGAGTACCGGAAGACACAATTTCGCACCAAATAGTAAAGCATATGTTTAACTGATTATGGCTGGTTTTATTATTTCAGTTCTGATATGTTCAGTGCAGTTCAACTCTCTGGATACAAAGTTAATGCTGAAGGTTAATGCCATGTGTGTTTCAGTACCTTGGATACAACTACAAAATCTTCAGGAACGCTCCACACATGAACATTTAAAACCAAACCTTAGAAGACAATGAAACCCTCAACAGCAATTAATTACGGAAAATCTTACCCAGCTGACCCCAGATGGAAAGCCCCAGAGACCATCTCTATGTAGAAAATGTTCAGTCTGTATTTACACGGTGATGAACAAAACATCCTGATGCAGACGCTGGTTCTTATTTGTCCCCACCTTTGAACACGCATAAGTATTGTGGACGTCTCTAATTTCTATGCCCTTACAGTTCTATCTGTCTTCATGGAGCAGTATTTTACAGGCAGTCAGTACTACCAAATAGAAATCATCTAGAACACCAAAAAATCCCTCCCAAGAACAAAAATTAGTGAAACAAAACAAAAACTAAATGGGACGAGGGGTGGGAGAAAAAAAATATCAACACCATAAAGAAATAATTAAAGGGCAGGTTCCTATCTTAAAACTATAAGATTATATTTGTTTTTTCCTATCCAACTAACTGTTACTACTTTCCCTAAAAAGTGTGATGTAAAGCTTCTTATACCTACTTTTCCCAAAACTTCCAGCCAGCCACAGCACCTGTATATATGGGTAATTCCTACTTGGAACTGCAAAGCCAGACTTGGTTCAGACTTTGATCTCCAGATCTTTGCTGTCAGGTCTGACCCAATCTATATGTACATATTTCTCATCCTAAAACATAAGTATTAATTCCTTCTAACTGTAACTCCCATTGTTTGAGGATGGAAATAACATTGTCTAATTTACACTGCTTATATGTATTGAATTAGGATTCCTGTCTGCAGCCAGCTGCAGGCTGCTTTGCAATGTACTACTGTAATTTGTTTTGGTTTTGCTTTAATTTGTAAATCACTCATAGGCTTATGTAACAGATGGATGCTTTACAAAAGCGGGTATGTAAGTAAATAAAAATTAAACACATCTAGCACGACAATAGCTCAGGAGAATAGTAGGTACAGATCCTGTAACAGACACCCACATGTTAAGTGGAAGGTGGTTTCACACAGTCCCTCATCTGTTGGCAGCCATGCAATGCATGCACAGAACAGGCAGTCAGGCATCTAAATCTGGGGGTTCCCTGTATGCTTTCGGGGAGTTATTCCACATCTTAACGGAAAGAAGCTGGTGCTTAGCTTCATGAGCTTCCTCTTCATGAGACGCCACCACCCTTTGTTTCATTTCTTTTAAGGATTTGCAATGAGGAACACTAGACCTTTGGCAGCTGCTAAGCCCCACTTATCAGAGAAACTGGCAGTCAAGGGTGTTATTGTCATGGGGTTACCCTTGCTGCCATAGAAAGAGCAGGGAATCAGAAAGTTGCTCTTAAATAATGCTTGCCTACCCCTACTAGTTATATCAAGCTTTATCTTGTTAATTTTCAGCAAGAAGTTGTTTGGCTCTTTTTGCCCAACAAAAGTAAAGAGAAATTGCACAGATGCCTATAAAAAACTTCACTGCTTGTGGATACTGCATAGCACATGCTTCAATATTTACACAGTGAAAGGTTTCCATAAATCATTGTAAGCATGTATTATGCAAAACTAGATAAAGAATGAATAGGAATGTCATTTTTTGATAAAACTTAAAATTAACAAAAAATCTAACCATTATCCCATTTGAATTTAGCTATAACTAGCTAGGGATCTTTCTGTATAGGGTAATATTTGATTAGAGGTTCACGTCCTTTCTTACATGTAAACGATTTCTTGTTTCTTACAATCTCTCATGCTAAATTTTCTCCCCAAAGCCATTAAATCATATCAACAATTAAATACTTCATGACAAAAGGTTCCAATTTATATTACTTTTTTCAGCTCACAACTGATTAAGCCAAGCCTCCTGTGACAATGTGTACAAGGAAGTTAGTGAGTACAGAGATAGTACTGCATGCTTACAGCTCTAAGCCAAGCAGTAGACAAGTAAGCCCAACCCATACAGCATACACTGATGTTCCTTCTTTGTCTGTGCAGCCTTGCTTTTAGTCTTTTAGTTTTAATTTCTTTTTTTTTTTTACTGTGTGGATCTCTCACACACAATCACAGATGGCGAAAATCTTTTTCTAACTCTAAACACACACTCAACTCTATTATTTGTATAGATACAGGTCCACATATACACATACATTAGATCTGTAATGTAATGTCATAGTTAATCACCCTGAATCTGCCTCCTCATTTTTGCTGACTTTACGTTACAAAGAGATGTGCGTGTCACAATATGTCAGGGTACCTCTTGTCTTAAGCTTCTGGGTCAAGCAGAACAAGTGATGGGTGTCAAGATACTTATCTGAGATGAAATAAACAGGTTACAACAGCAGATGGACACAAAGATCACTCCAGTTTTTAGAAGCTTAACTGGGGAGGATTCTGAAGGTGGGTCTTCATTTTCTGAAGGCCTTTAGCCTTTACAAACTTCAGGCTTTCAATTCAGCTTTAAAACATCCCAATTTAAAAACTGCCTATTCAGAAAATAAAAACAGTCTAGACAAGCACACACTATAAACATACACTGTAAGCCTTGAACATTCATTATGAAACCAGTTATTTTGAACTCTCATTTTGTATGAGAAGCTCCTTTGACTCCTGTGCCTGCATTACCTGCAGGTAATTTTATATGCCTGAACTCATGCAGGCACAACACAGACTTTTAGCATTTCTGTTTTATCTTACTGGTTCACTTCTTGGCATAGATAAAATGCAGATACACACCTGGCTGAATACACAGTGAGAGATGACTACACAAGAGCTGAGACTAATAGAAAGGTTAAAAAAATTTACATTGCTTCTTAAACTAGCTTTATGTTCTGGGGAACGCTCAAGGATTATTTTCTGGCACTATTGTGATAACTTCTGAGAACCTCTCAAAGTTCTATAGAAAAACTCATTGATAAGTTTCATATTTTAGCAAGTTTACATATATACACCCTAAACTGTTGGTTTTGATGCATATCAGCTAAGTATCCACATTACAAAATGTTTCATAGATACATTTTTAATTTAATAATTAGGCAAACCTAGAGTTTATCACAAATCTTTCTTCTATAAGCCATTCTTAAAGAGCTATATATTTTCTAGCTGATCTCAAAGAAACAGTTTGAATGCAGCTGTAATAGTTGAAAAGCAGACTAGCAGACTAAAATATATTAATTCGGTCACACTATAATAGCAAAGGATGACTTTAATTAGGCTGTAGACAGAAAAAAAATCAACATTTGTTTCTAATAAAGAAAAGCCTGCATAATTTCCATGATTTAGGGTTTGTTGTTTTTGCTTGGCTGAAATTCCCAGAAGCACCTCTTTGTTCTCAATTAAACTTCAAGCTGTTACACTATGGGTAGTCCTGCTACTCCTGGGGTAAGAATTACTCAAAGTGTGCAGCAGCACACCAACTCACAGTACAGATGGGGCAATGTGCAACATCTCCAGTTCATTTTGGCTAACTCCCGCTGACCTCAGTAGAACTAAACTAAGGCCTCTATCTAGTTTTCCACAGAAATACACACTCACACATTTAATCAGATGCTCATTTTCCTGATGGGAGTTTTTACTATGCTGAAGCTAATTCACCTTTGCTCCTGTAAACATGAAGAAAAGGTATGCATCCTTGATCACTGTGATTCTACATGTGCAATTGAGATTTACATACTCAGTCTGCAAAGAGGCATGGTTGAAATTTTTTTCCCTCAGCTGTCACTTCTCATCCACCTCCCACCAGTCTCCCTTCAGCAACGGAAACCATATGAACAAATGCATGCTTAAGTGTCAACAGTCCTTTCCTTGAGTTATACTGCTGCAGTAGGAACAAACAGTGCAGCACTACTGAGTTCTCAGTCAATAATGGAAATCTTTATGTTTTGGCAGCCTACACTCTGCTAGAAAAATCAAAACTGATAGATATTCTTCCTTTCTGACACTCCCTTTCTCTTATTAGTTGAAGTTTTTTTCCTTGCCCCAAAGACCCAAGGTATACAGGAGAATACTGGCATGCTACAGCAGGAGAAGAGAAGGCAGCTGTCTCTCCCCAAAGTATCACTGAGAATGACATTGGAAGTGTGTATTCAAATGAAGAGTAGCATGAAGGAGACTTTTTACTTACATACATACATACTAACGTACTTTGTTGCCAGGTTTGTAATAGTACTTGCTCTGGTTGCTCCTTAGACTTTAAGTCTCCTTACGCATTCAGGGGCAAAAATTTTTGCGTTTTGACCACAGCTACCTTTGTAAACTTTACTAACTGCAGACAGTGGGGCAAATCCAGCTGCACTTTACATTCAGAGTAATTGCACTATACATCTGGAGTAATTCCACTGACCACATTGAAAAGTAATTTTGACATAACTTAGCCCTGAAATGTGTGAATATATATTGGGGTCGTACCACCATGGTGGAGCACAGCAGCTGTGTAACAATGCACAGGAGCTCTGTTCAATGGTTTTGGAGTGAAACTGAGGAACATCATGTCCTGCTGAAACTGCAGATGAAACATAAGGCAGTGGAATGCAATAACCGCAGGAGAATCCTAGCCAGGACACCACCGTTAACCACCCACACTCTTGTTTAATGGCCTACAGGGTCTTTATTGAGCAGAAGTATGCAGGTGTTCTGTTTCATCTCTCATTCCAAAGATGTATGCCAGGAGCACAGACTCCTCCGAGCACAAGCAAGCTGCGGGAGTGCTGGTTATGGACTAAGTTGCATGGAGTGGTATGAAAATACTGGATCCCCAACAAATTTTGGGGACTGAACTTCCTCATAGTGCACATCAATTGCAGAATACCTATTCATTAGGTTAATCAACCTTAGAATACTCTGTTATATGCCAACTATAAAGCACCTATGTGGATTAGGGGTAGGGAAGAGAGTGTCTTCCTGTTTTTAGAAAAGAAATATTAATTTGAACTCTTTCCCACTCTTCATGAATGCATATGTACCTCTGCAATTCCAGTGAAACTATTAGGATGCAAGGGCACCAGTTTTAAATACTTCTTCTGATTTTTCAAACATATTGTTTGACTTCTGATAGAATATTCACTTTGTTATGGAATGTTCTTGATTATGGACCAGATAAGAATATATAATTCACAAGATGATGGCTTTCTTTTTCCTGCTTAACAGTGCATAAAGCATTTTTATTTTTAATACTATGCTAGATCACTGTGGGGTTACAATGTATGTAATCAAAACAACGCAAGCTTTATTTAATCAAAGCAATGACATCAACTGTCTTTACAGCTGGGTGCCTGACAAGGTATTTGTCACATCAAATGTCTGTCCATACTTGGAGTAAAAGCATCTAAGTACAGCTAGAGTCTGACACTCTTGAATTTACTAGTTTTTCACAATGGTGTCACTCTGCTGTGGTTTAACCCCAGCTGGCAACAGCACCACACAGCCGCTCACTCACTCCTCCCTCTGCCTCCAGTGGGGAGAAGAATTGGAAAGAAAAGGTAAACGTTGTGGGTTGAGATAAGAACAGTTTCATAATTGAAACAAAATAAAATATACTACTACTGCTATATCTGGTAATGAAAAGGAGAAAGGAATAAAATGTAAGAGAAAAAAGTAATACACAATCAATTGCTCACCACTTGTTGACTGATACCCAGCCTGTCCTTGAGCAGCGATCAGCCCCTCCCAGCCAACTCCCTACAGTTTACATAATGGGCATGACATTCCTAGGGTATGGAATAATCCTTTGGCCAGTTCAGGTCACCTGTCCTGGCCATGCTTCCCCCACCGGCTTCTTGTGTACCTGCTCTCTGGCAGCGCATGAGACACTGAAAAACTCTTCGGTTTAGTGTAAGTGCTACTTAGCAACAACTAAAAATCAGTGTGTTATCAACAAGATTCTCATACTAAATCTAAAACACAGCACTGCACCAGCTACTAAGAAGACGATCAACTCCATCCCAGCCAAAGCCAGGACAAAGCACTATGGTGTCAAAAACATTTGCTTTGATTTACAACTGTCACATTGCTGAGAACCATTAAAAGGCAAAATATGCCACTGATAGCAGTGGAACTCCTGTTAGCATGCATACAATTTGACTTTTTAAGCTTTAAGAAGATTCAAAGTAGTCTTCCAGCAATTGTCCTTATCTCATTTATTTTGAAATACTAGTGCCACTTCCCAAGTATTTTGCTCCTCTCACCCCAAGAACTGCACAAATTTTCAAATGGAAACATTTATTGTCTTTATCATCCATTCTGGTAGAGACTTTCAAAAGACTTTACTAATGAGGATTTAATGTGAGGTAAGCAGATGCTTTATGGTATCGGCTCACAAAAATATTTTTAATGCACTCTAAAGGTGAGGCATTTGTTCTCAATATTACTAAAATGGTACAATATCAAGAATTTATTCAAATTGTTTATTCACATACCTTACCTTTGAAATCCACAACCTTGGACTCCAAGTAGAGAAGAATATTTTGATACCTTTGCTTCTCTACAGCGTTTTAGAGTGGAACATTCATTGAAGTATCTTGAGAAGCTTTACCATTACCTTGTGGAGTGTTTGTCCTTTGGCAGACAAGGCTATTAAAGGCAATCAAACCACCAAGGACATGGTGTATGAAGGCAAAGTATTTGTACTGCATGAGCTGCCATGGACCATTTTCAGGATAGTATGTAAATAGAGACACAAACTTGCTAAGCAACTGAAATAATTCCAGCTCTAAATTAACTGTAGAACAGAATTTGGCATGTAAGTGGGTTGGAAATACCCATCATGCATATAACCATAGCAATGATTGATTTTAAGACTCACTTTCACTAATTGCTGCATATATAGTTGCCCATTCTGTTATGATATGTAAGAAAATTTGCCTTGATGCTATCAGTCCCTAAAAATCACCTGTGGTTTTAATGTTTTATTGAGAAGTAAAGTTATGTTTTCTCTGGTTTTCTTGCAATAAATGCAGTAAGCTCTTTCTGAGCCTCAGTTTCACCAGCAATGAAAGAATGATACATAATTTTTATGAGAAACAGGAAATGTTCGCAAAGAGCACTGATGAGGTATGGTATACGCAACACACAGAGCCACAAGAGACATCCAGACTCTCTTTGACCAAGAACTTCCCCAATGCACAATGTGATAATACAAACAAATCATGTCTGATATCCTTGCTCCATCTAACACGAACTACACCAAATGCAGGGCAAGACATCTAACAGTCAAGTCAAATCAAATTATCAGATGGTTCTTTCCTCACTTTAAATCTAAACTGACTAAATTCATAACTGTGACTGGAAAATATAACCAACAGAGGCTGAGTCTTCCTGGGCTTATAAGCAAAATTTCCAACTAAGTTAGTAAGAAATTTGCCTAACTAGGGGCATTGTAAGGAACTGAGAAGTTGCCCAAGGACATGAACAGTGAAGTAAAAGAGCCAATAGGTTATAGTCATAAATTGGATTGCATTACCTGCTTGGCTTTCTGATTGAACCCAAACTGTGTTTCAATAAGGGGATTCAGCTGTACTATATGCAGGATATATGAATGGCAGTAGAAGCAGGAGATTGATTTCCATCTTTACTATTCATTAGGGGACTATGCATTATTACTTGCAATATATACAACATGATCTTAATGAGGCCTTTTTCATTTTACTGTTTACTGAAAAAATTTACACCAAAAAACACAGGTGTGCCATAGGTGGCAATGTGATGCAAAAGGGAGACAGCAGGGTGCAGAAGTGACACCAAAAAGGCAAAGGTCACTGGAATATAAAAATGCCACGGTACATGAAGCAAGCTATCGGTTTGAACATATTAGAGGCACTGAAATGCAAAAGAAAGTGGGGGAATTATATCACAGTGTACAAAGTAATAATAACTGTGTCTGCATGTCTTAATACCCTCTTGTCCCAGCAGTCCTGACTTTCTAGGCAGCCCACTTCTCCACATTAACAGTAGTCATTTGGAGAGCAGCAAACGTGCCATTAGAAGCACTTTTACAAGTGTATATTCATCCACCAATTAGCTTAATGTGGCTGCTTTCTGCATATTTTCTATCCAGGCTTGCACAAATCTTATTAATATTTCCCCCTAGCGCTTTGACAGATTACCTTGTCATTATGCATCCTGGAGCCTTTTAAACAATATGGGTAAACTACTGTTTGCGAGGTTAATGACAATTATCCCCTAATTACTGCATAAGTCACTCAGTCCACTTTATCTCATAGGCAGGGTTCTGCTCTGTGTATCTGCCATTGTGTCACTGTAAATGAATCTTGTATAGCTATGTTTATCTGTCGTTGCCTTGTAAATTACACTGACAGAAGAATGAACAAATTACTGTGTGTCATCACTTAAATACAGCTTCTGATAAAAAAACATCCCACAAGCACAGCACTTGAATTTTAGCCTGATCACAATTAGCAAACACATATTGAATGTTTTGGGAAATAGAAGTGGATGGGACATAGAGTGGTGGAAGAAGGTTTTGAAGTGGTAACAGCAGTAAAACAGAAAAACCATAGAAATCTACACTAGTAGTAATTTCATGAACACTTCCTGAGAACTATTCTGTTAATTTAAATGTTGATAGATGAGCTAGTGATAGTTTCCAAACAATCTCATATTCAGGGCTGTACTGAATTCCACAATATCTGTTGTTTCTGATCAAAACCACATGAGATCTTTTTTAGCTGAAAAAATTCAAACAAAGTTGGAACAGAAGTAGCATTCATAAAACCACAAGTAATGCTATTTTAATGCATGCATTTCAGAGCAACATCTACCTCAGGAGAGGAATGCAGAATTGGCAAATACCAACTTCCCGGTATATTCCATTTTCTGAGGCAACTTCAATGTCATAGTTAAGAGTACTTCAGTGGTAGCACATCACTGAGACAGATATGTCCTAATCTGAGAAAGAATGTTGACTTGTTATTGTCCTTGATTCCTTCTTTCACCAAAGACAACTCAATCTCTTCAACAAGAAGTGCATACACAGTTAGTGCTCAGAGACAAAATAAGCCTATAGTAAAGAACATTAAAACAACAGCTGCTGTTTTAAATAATGCCTGTTCCTATATTGGTGTTGGAGAGGTAACTTCTTCGTAGTTCTAGGAACCACAGTAATTTCAAACAGTACAACAAAGACAGTGCATTTCCACTGTGTCCTGGGAAGGTCCCTTCTTGAGTCAGAGAAGGTCTTTTAATACTGGTTTTGTATATTGCTGGCAAGCACCGTAATTGCAAAGAGTTAGTAACAAGTGCACTTCTTACAGTGGCTTCTTACTCAGGTTACAAATTTAATTTTCTTAAGCTTAGCGCAGTGACATCACCTGAACTGCCTCTCAGCACTGGCTTGAGCAGAACCTGATTCTTCTCACTCCCCCTCAGACTGCATATTTAACTCTTAAAATTCCCTGCTTGCCAAGGAAAATGGATGATTCGTGGAGCAAGATGCTTTTTTACTTAGACAAAACTGCCTGTCATGCAGATTTCAGGAAAAACAATGCAAAACAATGGGTACATCAATCCTGCATCCTGCAGTGAGGTTACACAGTAACGTATTTTATCATCTTTGAGGACACACTTTAAACACATATACAATACATTCACAAATGATATATTCATTGATATGATAGCGCTACATAGTTGCATATTTAAAATGTATTTGATTTTACCTTATAATTTATACATCTCATTTAGTAAACCTTCTCATATTATTCACATCATAAAATATATTCTGCACGAGCTTCTGACCAATGTGGTACAAAAAAATTTGAAGTCAGGAGGACAACATGCAAATTGGAGCACATTATGAATCATGAAGTGTAGCACTATAAGACTGTTTAAACTGCAGTACAAGAAAAAGGAAAGGTCAGAATTCTCCAAAACCTAGTGATTATTTACTGTAATTCAGGAGCTTACACCAACACTGAAAACCTTTTTATCAATGTA
Source organism: Pipra filicauda (assembly GCF_003945595.2). Classification (NCBI taxonomy): domain Eukaryota; kingdom Metazoa; phylum Chordata; class Aves; order Passeriformes; family Pipridae; genus Pipra; species Pipra filicauda. The sequence continues at coordinate 47,181 of NW_024104490.1, forward strand.
AAGTGTACATTTATTTTACTGGATTACAATAGTGTCATATCTAAAAAGAACGGACAAACTGAGATATAGAAAAATTACTGATATTACTGAAAATAACAGTGGTTTGAATGGAACACAGATGAGGGCAGCACCTTTGACCACGCTCTCAGTATAACTTGTAAGAAAAAGCTGTAGTGAAATGGTAAGAAAATGTAACAGCCATCACTGCCAGGGACAACTGAAAAGACTGATCGATTTTGAGTAAGTACTACCTCAAGGGTTTTGGTCCTACTAGGATTGATCTTTGTATCTGTCCTGTGTTCAGTCAATGCAACTTTCAGCAGGGTATCCACTACAGAAATAAATGGAAGTGCTGCAGTAACCCTCCACCCTCCCTCTAAGTATATTATTTTCTCTCTATGTTGAAGGAAAAAACCCAATAATGTAGTAGATAATAAAGTGACACAGATGGTTTAAAAAGTTTAAAAACACAGAATGCTTTTATTGTCATATACAATATTATTTGAAAAAAAAGTGTTTCAAAATTATTAATATGTCTCTTTGAATTTCAAGGTTCTTTGGCCTCTGACTTTTGCTAATAGCAGCAAAACTGTCAAAAGCTTTACTGAAATTCAAAAAGATTACATCAACTGGCTTTCCTTGATTAACTAGGTGGGTTACCTTGTCAAAAAAGGAAAGTAATGATACATATTGACAGTATAGATTGAACAGAAGAATAAGCAAGTGAATGCTAGATGTTGGAGATTAACAAGCACCATTCACTGGTCTAGCCCACCCTGTATTTAGGTAAAACCCCCTTTTCGCAAACATAACGTACGTTCTGCATGAGTAAATTCTTCAAAGTCAAGCCATGCTAGGGTCTGTGCCGCCCCTCTCATTCTTCCATTCAAATGGCCTAATATAATATGATGGGCATAGGCATAGAAGTGACCTTAGTTCATGCACAAAAAGTCTTCATTTTCTTTAGTCAGTTTGCAGCTTCAGAGTTACTCTTTGAACCACAGGTGCAAACAACTGAAATGCTTGGAAATTTAAGCTGAGCAACTGAACTATACCTGTTCTTAGAGTTTAAAGAAGGATCTAAAACATCAAACAGAAATCTCATAAACTACAAACATTTGTACCTGAAAAGAAAAACAGTATTTTTGCATTTTTAACACATTTTCATAGAAAAGGAGGTGGACGTGGGCATCCCCAAGGAAACTGAAGCTTTAATCCTAGACTCACTAGCCGCTTTTGGTGTGTTCTGGACAAATCATGGTCTTTCCATGTCTCAGATCCTTGTCTTTAAAATGGACATAGACAATATTTCCCCTTACTTCAAGATTGTAATGTAAAACATGCCACAGAAAGGCTGAAGTCCAGGAAGCACTATTCGATGATTCTATATGTAATACAGAATTCGGTCCTGCCTGACCGACTTCATCTCCTTTTATGACCAGGTGACCTGTCTAGTGAATGAGGGAAAGGCTTTGAATGTAATCTACCTGAACTTCAGTAAAGCCTTTGATATTTTTTCCTTTAGCATTCTCCCAGAGAAGCTGGCAGCCCATGGTTTGGACAGGTGCACTCTTTGCTGGCTTAAAAACTGGCTGGAGGGCTGGGCCCAGAGAGTGGTGGTGAATGGTGCTGCATGCACACAAGTGGTGCATGTCACAAGTGGTGTCCCCTAGGGCTCAGTGTTGGGACCAGTCCCCAGTAAACTCACAGGCAACACCAGATTGGGTGGAGTGTTGATCTGCTGGAGGGCAGGAAGGCTCTTCAGAGGGATCTGGACAAGCTGGATCAATGGACCAAGACTGATGGTATAAACTTCCACAAGGCCAAGTGCTGGGTCCTACACTTCAGACACAACAACTCCAGGCAGAGCTACAGGCTTGGGGGAAGAGTGGCCAGAAATATGCCCAGTGGAAAAGGACCTGGGAGTTTGGATTGACAGGAAGCTGAACATGAGCCAGCAGTGTGCCCACGTGGCCAAGAAGGTCAACGGTATCCTGGCTTGTATCCAAAATAGTGTGGCCAACAGGACCAGGGAAGGGAACATCTCTCTGTACTCAGCACTGGGGAGGCCACACCTCAAATCCCTTGTTCATTTTTGGGCCTCTCAAAAGAGGAAAAACATCGAGGTGCTGGAGAATGTCCAGAGAAGGGGAATAGAGCTGGTGAAGGGTCTGAAGCACAAGTCCTATAAGGAGGGGCTGAGGGAGCTGAGGGTATCTATCCTGGAAAAAAGGAGGGTCAGGGATGATATTAACACTCTCTGCAACTCTCTGAAGGGAGCTTGTAGCAAGGTGGGGTCTGGTCTCTTCTTCCAGGCAACTAGCAATAGGGCAAGAGGACATAGCCTCAACCTGTACCAGGAGAGGTTTAGATTGGACATCAGGAGGAATTTCTTCACTGAAATGGGTGTCAGGCATTGGAATGGGCTGCCCAGGGATGCGGTAGAGTCAGTATCCCTGGAGGTGTTCCAGAAATGACTGCATCTGACACTTAGTGCCATGGTTTAGTTGACAAGGTGGTGATCAGTCAAAGGCTGGAATCGATGGTCTTGGAGGTCTTTTCCAACCCAAATGATTCTGTGACTGTGACTCAATGTAACCTCGAATAAACAGTTTATTGTGAACTTGACCTGCTTTTATAAACACTAAAACAACTCTGTCCTGCAGTAAGGTTTTAAATGAACTGAGCTACAGAAGAATTGAAAAGACAGACTTAGAAAGTGCCTATCTAGAGAACTGCAGTAACATTCACACTCCCTTTTTGGTGGAGGACAGTGGGACACAGCTGGAAGGATCCACTTCTAGAATATCTGGACATGTAAGCCACTGTCAGTCAATGAACACCTTTTCTAGTTCATCCTCTCAGAGAACGACCTTTATTACACTATATTGTAATTGTTTCATTCATGCTTATTATGTTCAGAGTTTCCCAAGTGAAATAATTTTCAAATAAAAATACCAATCCCTCTTCCCCAAATGGACACCAATAAACTGTCATTAGATTACTTCTAGCACAGCAAACTCTAAAGGAAATAACAGTGCTCACACTTACAAGTTTCTTTTGATAACTTTACAAGCAGCCCTCTTACCCTAGGGGACAGACAGACTCTGTCTAATACAGAAGAGACTCCCCTGAATACAAATATTTGTTGCAAAGCAAATAAAAAGTATTATTTTCATAAAAAGAGAGCAGTAAGAATAGCTTGGCAAAATGCAAGCAAAAAGTTTCTTTTAATGTCTTTGGCACATTTCCAGCTCTTAGAAATAGCATCCAAAGTTGGTGCAACTGTGGCTGATAAAGCAGGCTTAGAGCTGCCTTTCAACTTTCACTTTTTAATAATAAAAAGTCAATAAATGGAGGATTATAAGCCTTTTGTTTTTGATTTTGTATATGAAAAACAAAAGATGACAAGGTTATGGTGGTGTATGAATTTCAGGCCACAGTCATGATGATGCAAATATTTTATACCCTGTTCATTTACTGCACTCTACCATGAGACTGAAATAAAGCTTTAAAATTAATTTTCTTTTTTACCTATATCTATTTATCTATCTATCTTATGTGGACACACCATCCTGAATATGCATTCTGAAACCCAGAAAATTAACAGCTTCCATTTCAGATCCTAAATAAATCATGAATGTCTATTTTAAAAGAAAACAAGGAACAGTCTGGATAGCAATGTGCATACAACTCTAAATGCTCATATAGAGCCAAAAGCCTTGTGAATTACACTATGGAGCAAAGGGGAAGTATCATGGTGTACAAAAGAATAAAGTGAATCTCTTAGCAATCACAGACTCCTTCAGCTGTTCCTTAGTGATGACACTATTTGAAATTAAACTGTTTATTTGTGAAGGATGGAGGACTCTCTATTTCCTTGTTCTCAGGCAGACCAACTGAGCTTGGTTCAAGCATGATAATAACACAGAAAACCTTTTATAGACAGGCCATATTTCTGCAATCTTGAAAAAGGTAAATGGAAACTGAACACTACGAACCAATGTCAGTTTTGTCCACACGGGACAGTAAGGTCAGACCTCTATAGGAATCTGTAAAACTCACAGTAAATGGAGTTATAATTTATAAGCTATTTAAAACACATCTGTATGTCTTGCAGTCCTCTTAGCAAGAAATGATTGCTGCTGGCTAAATCATCAGAAATGCAACAGTAGTATTGTTATGTGATCAACTTCTGGAATTGTTTTCTACATTTTTTTCTTAAGTGAACTACAGAGTAATTAATTCTATTTGGTGGAGCTAAACAGGCAAGGTTACCTATAACATGCTCTTCTCAAATCACATGAGTTTGAAGGAGGGGACAGCACTTTCAAAAATCCATTAATCAAATCAAATTACTATGCAGGATTCACCATTGGAACATCACAGCAGTGATGTTTAGACAATTACATTGTGGTATACTCATAGCAGCAAGGACATAGCAAACAGTAGCAGCAGGAGGTTAGAACATACAGTAATGCAATGGCTTATACCTGCTTTACTGATCTGAGGGAGTGAAAAGCATTGCATTTAAATTCAGACAAAGAAGGTACTATATGTACTGCACAACTTATGAACACCCTACGTGTGAGAATTAGGAGAGAGGATAAAACATAGCCTACTCCCTCTGTGGGGCCCAACCCGGCCCCGGGTCGCGTGCGTCGCAACGGTCAAGCCCCAGGCGCTGGGGCCCGGCCCTGGGCGCGGAAAGGAGCGAGAGAATGGGAGCTTCGCCTGTGTGGACAGTACCATCGTGGGAGTTGAGAGGGGAGCCCTGGAACACACTGAAGAGAAGGACAACTCTAAACCCGGGCAGATGGAGCTCGTCAGCCCTGTAAGGCCATCCATCTAAGAGAAGGTCACTCTAAACAAACCTACGTCCTGAGGACCTCGCTGCCACTGTCCGAGCTTGCTCGGCCCCGGCAGATGAACCTTAGGATTAAAGGGTGGGCTCAGTTCAGCGCACGCTGTGTCTCACCTAAAAAATCCACTGTGCAGGCTCGAAGGCCTTACCCGCATTTGCAAAGCCCTGTATCGCCAGTGCGCTTGTAACAAATGTGGGTAAAGACCTTTCCCAAATCTTCGTTCGCGAAGACTGGCCATGACTCCCTCTGCAATCATTTACCCACCTCTTTTTCCTATTTTTCAACCAGAGCGGTGAGAGCTGTGACTACAGAACACCCATCTATAGTATAACTATCCACAAGTGAGCATAGATTGGGCTGATGCCAGAGCAGTAAAAGCAGCATTCACTTAGTATTGTAAGCACTTTGTATTGTACAGAGCCCTCTAAGGAAGACTGATTTCCATAAAGCCCCATTTCCATCTCAGGGTACTGATGATGCCATAAGCCACAAGAGTTTCTCCATTCAAAGTCCTGTAGTGGAATTTCAGACTCACCACAAGAAGCCCAGGCATTAGCCAGGGCTCAAGGAATACAGGCACATATGGCAAGGCATAGCATTAGGATATCCACAGAATCAAAGAGCAACAAACCAAGACAACAGTGTCTAGCTTTAAAATAGTTACACACACACATTTCATGCATTTTGTCTACATTGTCTAAAGAATGCTGCCTATTATTTAAAATTTTTTAATCATCACTTTTGACCATTTCATCATCTCTACTGCCCAAGTAAAAGCTGTCTTGTCAAAGAAATTGAGGCAGAATTCCCAGAAACAATTGTAATAAAAGTTTCTTGGACTTTACTGTATCTAAATGTTTTGGCATTACTTTGTGAAAAACACAGTGGCTTTTGATAGTGCTCTTCTCTCACGTCATTTATCTGACTTGCATTTCGTGTTGCGTGTAACTTGAGCGCTATTATACTTCAACTGGAGTAAAAAAAGTGTTCTCCTCTCCTGTGCCATACAGGCCTTTGAAATAAGACAAAACTGACAAAAGGAGAAAGAAAAAGGCATGAGATATGTCATGTTCAAGACAAACTTCAGAGAAAATACATGAGAGTCACAATGCACTTCCTGTACTTTGAAATCATTTAGTATCAGTATGCTGTTACAATCAGGAAAACCAATCTCATTTGGAGTACGAGCACAGCACTCACAACACTTGCAGAGACACCACAGCTAAAGAACTCACACTCTAATGACTCCTGACACTATACCCAATCAATATATAAAAGCTGTTGGCTTAGTTTTCAAAATACACTTTTCAAATACAGTGATGAAACCTCCATGATGTACAGCTCAGCATAAATACGTAAGTGTCCCCTGAACCTCAGGTGTAGCTGCTTGTCAGGAATGCAGATGCTGGTGACATCTGCCTCACTGGGGACTGAGCGCTCCACTGATTCAATAAGGCTACACAAGTGCAACAGGCCTTGATGTCAGTTACATGGTTTTACATACCTACCATGTCAGTGGTTCTCAGCCTCCCTGGGAATTTATTCAGATATAAGTGTATTCAGCCCATAACAATGTCTTCTACCTGCCAGAGAGCTAGAAATATTCTCACCTTTTATGAATCTACAGTGCATGACTGCTGGTGTTTTACAGGTTGGAAGGGAGAGGGAGAAAAAGAGAGACAGAGAGAAGAGAGAAAAGGAAAGAAAAAGAGAAGAGGAAAGGATGCGGAGAAAGAAAGGGGGAAGTAAAAGAAAAACAGGGAGAATGAGAGTGAAAAGGAGAGAAAGAGGAGAGAGGATAGTTTTTTAGAATTTCTGTTTCATTCCTATTTTATCTATTTCTCTAAGAATAAATCTACCAACATACCTACAATATTTGTCCAAAAACTATTTCAAAACTTCTGAAAGTATAGAACACTGACTGTCAAAACCACAGTTCTTAACCACCATTTCCTTCTCTCTTCTATTTAGAAGAGATCATATTAAAAATTAAAAATTCCAGTCTTTCACATTCCACAAGCATCAGTCCAACTACTTGCTGACGTAAAACTGCTCATGCGCTTATGCAACTGTGACCCAGATCAGTTAATTTTTAGCTGCAGATGTAAAATACAAACAAGCATTAGGAAAGGCTGAGTGCTGGAATCAGATTAGATTTCTGTATACTTTGCACACTGAGGCTGGGTATCACTAGAAAAAATGACATAAGGAACCTCCGATGCCCTCTTACCCATTATTCACTGACAAATTAATACACAGTGTTCTTACTGTGTTACAGCCTCTTCTTTTTCTGTGAGTTTAATTCTGATCATATTGTCAGTAACAACGACTAAAAGAGTGTATTATTAAGGGATTTTTTTAACAGCACTATATATCTATGATGCAAGATAAAATTAATTTGAATAAGTTTATCTACCTAAAAATGTATCTTTCCTCCATTAACACTCCACCCAGATGTCCAAATATTATCAGATACTGATAAAATGAGGCATCCAAGCATATTGTTTCTGCTGTTATTATTCACAATAGATAGATAAAAAAAAAATAAGTCCTAATTTCAAGCAACAACTGTAAAACATTGTCCTCATGCAGCCAGTCACCTCAAATCATGTAATAATTATGAAATAATGCAACTTTTTGCAAATATTTTACAAAAAAACTCTCACAAAATCATATAATACTTCCAGTGTCTATACAGAGAACTTGGTAGTAGTGTAAGAATCTGGAATGGTTATCAATATAATAGGAACGAACTTTCTTGGTACTGGCTCTCATGCACATACACTCAGACTTTAGTGGGGAAATAGAGTGGTGACCATAAATGTTTGCCATCAGAAATGTTATGTGCCAGATGACACAGTACTTAAAAGTTTAACATTTTAAAAATAAAAGGAAAGTAGCAATCTACTGTCAAAATGAGAATCTAGGTTTTTGTTGGTTTTATTGATCACAGCTTTGTGGGGACAGAAAGGACACGCTGCTTTTCTTATCATTCAGTAGTGATTCCACATAGCAAATGTAAAGATAATGACAGCATGAGAGCTACAAAGACACTATACAAGTGTGCAGACAAAAGGGGCAGCACGAGTTCTCCTTTCTATCAACTGTGAAAGGAATGAGTTTGGGAGATCTGAGAGTGACTCAAGGACATACTCGTGTTAGATATCTAAAATGTTGAACATGTTTTTTGAAAAGATATCTAAAGTTTAAACTTGTAGGAATACATTTTGTATGATGAAGATGCAGTGGGGACCAGTTTCATACGTGCATTCAAAGTAAACTGACCCCTTTCCTCTGCCCTCCGAAAGTGAGATCCCTTTGAAAGTGTGAACCTTGATATTCAATATTTCAGTAGTGCACACTCACGATGCGCAAGGATTACTTGCATTTTTGTGTGCATGTCAACAGAAAAAAAGAACACTATTGCACATATATACTTTTTGTAAATTCCTACAACCTTTTTTTCCTTTAATGTTTTTTTTTTTTTCCTTTGCCAGCCCTAGGACAGACCTGGATCTTCTGAACCAACACATTAGCAAAAACGTTTGGCCCATAAAGATGATAAAAGTGATACCATGTGGAGATCTTACCTTCACTTGGCATTTTTTGTTGCCTTGATGTTTCATATTTGATAAGCAGAATTATGGCATGTTGTGGGAAGAAAATAATTTTACTCTCATGGTTTCACTTAAAAAATCCAAAATTCTTGACAAAGAAATTGCAGAAATATGAAGTGTGCAGTACTCTTCAGAATTTTATCATCTATTACATATCAGGGTGTATTGTTTCATCAGGTATTTTTTCTAACAATCTCAATTTTTGATTACATAGTAAATACTAAAAAAAACTCAAAATAAATTCTTGCGATCTAGCTGAACTGGATAAAATTAACTTCCCCAGCATCGACTTATTTATTTATTTATTTACTTACTTATTTACTTATTTAATAACTTGATTGCTAAGAATGAAATTTCTTTTGGTTTAAATAAAATAAGCAAGATATTATTTCTCCACATGTAGAAGAAGTGAAACTTCAAGTATCATGTTAAACACTGCATATTTAATTTAAAAAAATGGATTTTGTCTTTTGTTCTGTACCTTAATTGTTAGATGAATGCAAAAGGCTAAAAAGCTTCAAATCATCAAATTATTTCTGAGACAAACCAGTTCAGTTGTATTCACTGAGGCCACCCATGTATGCAAAAGCATACTGGACTGGACTTTCCATATCCTTGTTATTGTTTCTTTGGCTATCTGTCTGAACATGAATTTCCTTTCTGTGTATAAAGCATGTTAACAAGAATGCCTAAACTTGATATTAGCAGGTAGGTCTCCCTACAACAGTTGTTCCACGCTGTAACTAGGACTCATTTCAAGTATCTATTTTTTCTGGTAATTTACTATTTGTGATGCAATAGAAATAAAACACTCTACAAAAGCAATAACTGAAACAAAAACTGGTATCAAACAGAATCAGACATTTATGTGGCAAATGATTTATAGATACATAGGGAGATACTCGGGATATAGTTCTCTGTGCAGACATAAACCACAATTTTATTTAGTATAGCATCTTTCAAACAAGCTGTATCCTAAAATGCTGCACAGACTTATATTCCAGTGTTACACTGATATTGTAAATAACAGCATAGGGAAAAATTAAGAGGCACAGGTAAAAGGAATATTTTCAGTTGAGAGCTGAGAAGAAACGGAGATGCCGACAAGGCATAGACTACCTATAATAGCAAAAGCTAGAGAAAAAAAAGAGGTTGGACTAGCCATGACCAGCAGCCTGTGGTGGGAAATAGAGGAAGTCAGTTGCTAACAAGCTGAGCCAGCAGAGAAAGGCCTCAGAATACAGTGGTCAAATTTTCCCAGCACACATAAAACTCTACAGTCTCTACCAAAGTAGACCAGAAATACATGTGCACATACAAGGCCAGAATTTGGCTCTGTCCTTTAACTTTGACTCTCTCCTCTGAATATAGCTTATTCTCTGGTATAAATTGTGAACAATTCTGTCATCTCCAAAGGATTTCCAACAATATTTTTCCAGTATTCCTCGATTTAAAACCTGGATTTTGTGGATCAATCTGACTGAACAAAAGTATGTTTTATTATTGTTTTGGTTTTGTTTGGTTTGTGCTGGGTTTTTTTATGAATAACCATCTATTTAAAATATGATAAATGCTGAATGGAATGCTAAATGGAACAACAAGTGGAGGTTGGTCATTATGACTGCAGTTTTTCTACACACATATAATAATATAAAAGAAATTGTATATGCTGGAACAATTTGGCAGAAAAATAATTTCGTAAAAGGGACTGAAAATGTCCCTGCCTTTAAGTTCAAGTCCTGTAAGAGGTAATTCTTCAGTACAGTTGGTAAGAATCACTCTGTCTCAAAAACTACCATGGATTCTCACTAAAATCACCTGAATCAGGGAACGAGTAGAAATGAATGTTCTTAAATCAAATGGAAGCTAACAGAGGTTTAATTAACTAGATACAAGAAAGCTTTCTTAGGTTTAGGGATTTTTTTTTTTTTTATTATGAGGTTTAATACGACACCCTCCTTAGCTCACAGACAGCAATGCTTTTTGAAAGAAATTTTGAGTTATTTCAAGGCTCACGATATGTTGCTATGGTACATGCTGCTGAAGAGAATAAACTAATGGGCTCTCTCTTGAATGTGATTAGAGCTATTATTGACATAATGCCAGAAGATGCAAAACCATTAGCATTACACTACAGCTCACTTCAGTCACAACTCAGATTTAGCATTTGATCCACAATTTTAATTTTGCTCTGCTCTATTCAGGGCTGCATTACACAAAATGCATAATTAAAAGCTGATGTGATTCTTTCTACTTCTCAAATTAAAAACATAGCAAACATTTGTAGTTCTAATCCACTAGAAATTAATAAATCAAACACTGTCTTTTATCCTCATTCCTCAGTGCAATTCAGGATTTCATGTTGGGAATATTTTACAATGCAACAGAAAACTACACTAAGAGGCACTGCTCAAAAGGAAAGAACAGCCTCTTAAGCCTCTATGTTCTGCAGGGAGAACGTGGAGGACAGCCCAATACTGATAACTAGTTATACCTGGAGATATTTCTGAATGTCACCTCCCTATAAATCCTTACACTTTTTCACTTATTAGCCTTTTTTAGTCACTAGAGAAGAGTAAATCTATGGGTGAGTTTGATTTTGCAAAATCATGCAACTTTTGAATTTAGATTTTGCAAACAAAACACAGGATTAGTGTTAATCCTAAGCAAATGTACTAATTGGTTCAAGTTGCAGATTAGCCCCATGATCATAGCTCATCATTTCTCCTAAACATCTAGATAGGTCTTTTAATAAGATTTAAGGCATACTGCACCTACATTCTATAGACTGTCAGAGCTTCCCAATCTCAGTGTCAAAATGTTACCTTATAAATGATGCAGGACAAGCTAACCAGTTAGGAAGTCAGAAGCATCAATACCAGTTTAGCAGTATTGTACGCCAAGTGAAACAGCATTCACAGTCTGTTTGCTCTTATTTCTTCCCTAGATCTTTCCATGAACAGTAGACATGACTACAGCTTTTTTACTGTAAAGTTAAATGTTGACAGTGCAGGTGGCAGCAGAAAAAGTTCTAAAATTTCATTCCTTCTGTGGAAAAAAAAATATAACCCCCTCAAAATGCTAACTGCATTTAATTTTTTTTTTTTAATTATTTGAGTGCTGTAAAAAGAATTCAGAAAAACATGGTTCAGGTGTAATGATATATTTGAAATGTCCTGATAATAAGTTTTAGCATTGGCTCAAAAGTTTACTTATATGATACAGTAGAAAGCAGTTGAATCCTAAAGCTTTGGGTTCAAATCACAGACGCAAATATGCATCTATAAAGACAAATACAAAGAGTCCAAGAGTACTGGCATCTGGATTTTATATATTTCAATAACAACTGATCATGAATTCAAAGTCAAAGGTAAAACTATACTACTTTTCAGTGTTAAGTATTGGTTTAATACTTAGCACTGCTCAATTCCTTAGGCAATCCAATTGCTGATGGCACACTTGTCATTTTAAAGACAGCTTAAAACCTATATACTAGATGACCGGGCTATTCTGTAACAAAGTAAAATCTGAAGACTTAAGCTAGTCTTAAAATCTGAGATCTCTTAAATATCTAGATGATTTGCCTCAGCTGGAGCTTATCTATCATTTTTTGGCAATGGGAACCTGGGTAGACACTGACCTAATGCTACTAAAACTAAATAGCATCTTGATCATCTTTTTATCTTGCAGATCTAAAATAAAGATCATTCCACCTCACTTGAAGAAAAGTACCAAGATCAGTGTTTACAAAGCCATAGTGTTGTCGACTCTCTTATATGGTTCCGAATCATGGGTCATCTACCGCCACCACCTGCGACTCCTAGAATGCTTCCATCAATGCTGCCTCCAAGCAATCCTAAACATCCACTGGTCAGATTATGTGACCAATACATCTGTTCTAGAACAAGCAGCAGTCACAAGTATTGAGGCCATGTTACTGAGAACACAGCTGAGTTAGGCAGAACACGTCTCAAGGATGAAGGACCACCGCCTCCCTAAGGTCTTGCTTTACGGTGAACTTGCTGCAGCCTCTTCGGGGCTGCCACAAGAGAGGAGCCCCAAAGAGAAGACACAAGGACTCCCTGAAACAACATCTCAGCCTTGGCCATATTGATCATAATAACTGGTCTACTCTGGCCTTGAATCGGGAGGCCTGGAGACACACCATCTATAACACTGTTGTTTCCTTTGAGAAAGCACGCAGGATCACTCTTGAGGAGAAAAGACAACGCAGAAAGAATTGTGTCTTGCTGAATACACCACCTAAGGAGTCTTTCTGCTGTGCCTTTTGCAATCGGATATGTCTATCTCGTATTGGCCTCATAAGCCACCAGCGTGTTTGTAACAAACGTGGATAGAGCCTTCCTAAATCTTCATTCACGAAGCCTAGCCATGATATCCTGATGATATCCCACCTCACTGCTCACAAACATCACAGCTATAGAGTCCGCTATTTTTCTTGGATTTTTTTCTGCTGTAGTTGAACACTCATGAACTGAAAATTTCTTCACTGAAATATTTTCACCTAGCACATAAATATACTTTCTGTTGCTCCACAAACCTGGTAGGATCCAAGTTGTTTGCTAGCGTGGTTTTTTTGTGCACTCTTTTTAAAGAGAATTATATCACAGATTTTTCATATCTTCATCATTCCTTCCAAAGCTGCACTATATGAAATCACAAACAACTTTTTTGTTTGCTAAATACTATTGAAAATACTGCCAAATCAATAGGTAAAGGTAATATTATAACAGAAGAAATTTTCTTATGAAAAATATCTAAAATTACATGTATAATTAATTCAAATATGTATTGGGAAGCTAAGGGTAACAATCACTGAAGATACAGTTTATTGATATTTACATAGAGTTAGCACTTCTTAGGTCTCTAGGAAGAGTTCTTGAGCCATGGCTATATACTTTGCTAAAGATTTTACTAAATACAACATGCTAAAAATATTAGGAACGAAGTGTGGTTTTAATGAAGCCTCGGACTTGCCTTGGATTAGCACAGAAGAGCAAGCTTGAACCTGAGCCCTTTTCAAGTCCAGGCCCTTGAAAATGCACATTTTTCTATTGTGAGCACAAACCATGTATACCCCTTTCTCCTACCTAAGTGAGATTGTGTTTGTTTGGCCTGAGTCAACTGCTAGAGAGTATATATGGCAATTTTGCATGGGTCAAAGTAGGTAGAATCCCTTCCAAGAAGGGTTCAACATCAAATGCACTCAGGCCTGATAGCAATCATTGTGCTTTCACCTGCTGTTGGGTCACCAAATGCAGAGCTTCAAAGCTTTCGTTTTCTTAATGCTGTGTACAGGGCTGAAAGACTTTCCCTACTAGCTCTCATTTTATATAAATGTTTCCAGGTAAAAGGTCTCCATATACTACTTTATTTTCACTGGATTTTAAATACAGAATTTTATGTGCTTTAATCAACAAAAATCTAATCTGATTAGATTCAGATCTGTCATTATCCAAAAGCACTCAAAATTTTGCAAATTTTCATCTCATATGCATTCTGGGGTACAAAATTACTGTTTTCAAATTATTACAGTCTTTTTTTCCCCCAGACTTAAAAGAGACTGACATAGGTTTCACACTGCAATTTTGATTGCAATATTCCCTATGAAGAGACTGCTGGACTTCATAAATATAAAAATCTTCTGATGTTTGAAGTCCTTATTGAAAATGCAAAAGAAAGTATTTTCCTCTATAAGGACACATGGTGAAAAGTCCCCCTATACTCCTTGTCCAAGTTGTATTGCTATTTGTGTGCAAATAATGAAGTACAAGGATGTATGCCAAATGTATTTACCCTTTCCCTGATAACAATCTTTACCATCATTACAGTCCATTTCCTTACCAGTATTGAATTAATGGATTTGGATAAATCTTCTGCCAATGGTATCATACAAAACCAATTAGAAATTCTTAACGGATCAAAAGCATCTTCTGGTCCCAGTGAGTCTGTACCCACTGGCTGGCAATATGGCTAGTAAACATTTTAAAAGTAGGGCAATGAAAAGTAAAGCAATGAAAGTAAAAATGAGTGTGATCTCCAGAATAAAATACCACTGTCAATAAGGCAAACGAGAGAGATTTATTTCAAAATCATGTTCAATCTCAGACTCAAAAAGTGTAGTCTTCTTGCTTATCCTCTCTCAGTGAACCAGATTAGCTTAAATGAGGTCCAGTTCTAAGCACCCCTTGACATTGTGACTGTGTGCAAACAAGAGGTAGGTCTGTGTGGTGGGAGCTGCTGTACCTGAGCTATGGGCACAAGTGCTTCTACTGCTATAGGAAAGGCAATGAAAAAGTCATCCAGCCGATACCTGACTGAGACAAAATAATGTCTAAATATCTTGAGATTTCATACAGTCAAAAAAATAACTACCACATCAGCAAAGTGAATGACAATGAAGACAAAGAACAGATTAATTAACAAGAGATAAGTACAATTCAGTAGTGTAATACCCTTCCTAAGCTACATCCCCAATTATCTCTCAATTGCAGTGGACTAATTGAACCCTAGAAGTATCTCATTAGATAAAGTCTAAATATAATAGCAATACTGTAATTTATAAACTTTTTGTTCCTCATTCCTCTCCTTATTTTTGCTCCTGCTGTTGTACTTTTCTTTCTTCACACTTTTCCAGCTATGTTCTGGCTACCTATTCTCTTCTATCAAGTAGAATGACTGACCACACCTTTTTACACAAAATGTACTTGATCTTAGACGCACCTCCCAAAGTAGCCAGGATAGCCACAGAAAGATGTCAAACCCGATAAAAACTGTGTAGTCATTTGTAAAATAGAGAGTCATCACAGTGCCTTATGGGGTGTTTTCATCCAACACCGATCTCTTAACAGAGGCACCGATGGCTTGCATTTTGTTTACAACAGTAAATTCTGCAAGCCATGGCAACTACTGAGTCTGAGACACATCTCACTTGCAGACATGAAAATGTGAGGTGTTACTGTTTCATATCAGCACAAGAGAGAAACGAATAAGACTGGAAATACTTGGAAGACAAAACGGAAAACACCCAAACTCAGAACACTCAGAAAGAGTCTAAAATGCCTCCTTTTTCCTGGATGGTCTATTGCTTAATCTCTCTTTTTATCCTTCAGTGAACATAGAATTTTTTGCCTAAAAACATCCTTTAATGCAAATTATAAGATGAAAGAACTGTTAGATATAACAAGTACAGAACATCTTCTGTACAGGTGTTTTTTAGCTGAGGAAGCACAAGACCTAAATTAGCCACATGGATGCTGGTGGATTGTACAAGAGCACATTTTAAGTATGCAAGCATGGTTTTGCACCACCAAAATGATAATATTACATATTAAAAGAAATCTGCTTTTGCAATAAGAAAAAAGAGCTTGTCACTTAGGAAGAAGAAATACCCTTCCCGGACTATTGACAGCTACCAGCTGAGCTAAGCAGAATAAGATGAGGGCATAGATGACGACACAGGTTAGTTTCATTCCACTGTAGGGAACATAAAAACATTATACTCTAATATTAGTAACAAGTGTTTATTTTTATACATCCATATATACTAAAAGAAGAACTTACTGTAGTGCATGAGATGTGACAGATTTTCAACTCTCTTGCCAGTCTCTCTCTAAAGGTAAAGCTATGTAAATTAATCGCTTTTCTGTTTAGGAAAAAAACAAAGGGGAAATTAGTCATGGTGTTTGGTGATGACAAAAGGGAATTCAAAATTCCCCCAGCTTTTCTCACGTGGGTTAAGAGCTTTTCCACGTTGAAATGCCCAGGCTCCAGTCACAATGAGTATGTAAATGTTTGGTGTCAGTGCAAACTAGCAGTAAAGGAAAGTTCAAACTAACTAGAGGTAAAATTGCTTGAAATCACACCCTGGGTAAGACTCTATATCATCTGTGCTGTGTTCAACAGAAACCAATGTCACTGGAATGCAAAAACCTGTCTGACAAGAATGAGACCCAAAGCGTGGGCAGATACCAAGTATAGCACAGACAACTATACTGAAAATTTGTCTGTGATGACCTGCGGTATCTGCTGCTGTGCCTCAGCTCTGAGGTTCTCCTGTCAAAAGATGTTGCCAGTCAAACTCAATTATGCCAAACCACTGAATTATGCTTATGAACACAGAAAAAAAGGCACCCAGCTTTAAAGATCATCTTCACAGGTGTACCACTAGTTCTCTATTGCAGCAGACGGAAACAATCCCAGCTTTATAATAAGATAATAAAAATCACAGTCAATATGCAAAGAAAAGAGAGTCAAGCACTAAACTGTTATCAGCATATATTTTGTTAAAGGTTATGTTATTCTAAGCTAGAAGTACACTGTCCAAACTAGACAAAAGATCAAGTCTGTGTTCCGCTTTCAGAAAAAAAAGTCATTTTGAGATTATCTCCAATAAACTGGACAAAATTATACAAGGACTAACAACTAACTGTCACTATAAAAAGAGAGAATAACGGGGAAAACCAAACCTCCATAATAGTTAATGAAGATTCCACCATCTGTTTACTTACAATATTAATTTCACAGACTCACAGAATTGTTAAGGTTGGAAAGAAGCTCTGGAGATCATCTAGTCCAACCACTCTGCCGAGCCAGGGTCACCAGAGTTGGTTAGACATGAATGCATCCAGGTGGGTTTTGAATGTCTCCCCAGAGAAAGACTCCATGATCTCCCTGGGCAGTCTGTTCCAATGCTCTGACAACCCCAACATAATGAAGGTCTTCTTCATGTTGAGGTGAAACTTCTTGCGTTTTAGTTTACGGCCACTACTCCTTGTCCTGTTGCTGGGCACCACTAAAAGAGTCTGGTTCCATCCTCCTGATGCCTGCCTTTCAGATATTTAAATGTATTGATGAGATCCTCTCTCAGCCTTCTGTTCTCTAGACTAAACAGGCCCAGCTCCTGCAGTCTTTCCTCATAAGAGAGATGTTGCAGACCCCTCCACTGGACCCTCTACAGTAGCTCCTTGTCTTGTGCACTGAGGAGCCCAGAACTGGACACAGCACTCCAGATGCTTGCCCCCTCAGTAGGGCCAAGTAGAGGGGCAGGATCACCTCCCTTGACCTGCTGGCAATGCTCTTCCCAATGCACCTCAGGATACCATTGGCCCTCCTGGCTGCGAGGGCTCACTGCTGGCTCATGGTCCACTTCTCATCCACCAAGACTCCCAGGTCCTCCTCCACAGAACTGCTCTCCAGTAGCTCAGCCCTCAACACGTACTGGCACTCAGGATTATTCCTCCCGAGGTGCAGGACCCTACACTTGCCCTTGTTGAACATCATTAGATTTCTCTCTGCCCAACTCTCCAGCCTATCAAGGTCCCACTGAACGGCAGCACAGCCTTCAGGTGTATTAGCTGCTCCCCTCAGCTTCATATCATCAGCAACCTTGCTGAGGGTACATTCCATCCCTTCATTGCTCTTGGCATAGGTACGCACAAATTCTGAACTTGAGTCTCTTAATACTACCAAAATTTAAATAATAAATATTAAAAATCCCATAGACAGCTATGAAAAAAATCTCCAGCAAGTTTTGCAATTAAAATCGGTTGCCAATTAGTTGTGTGGGACACTAAAAAAAAAAAAAAGCTACAGAAAAGAAACCTCCAAAATATTTTTTAAACCACAAAAGCCAGCTAATATAATAGGCAGGAAAAAGTGGATTTACTGTATTGGAAGCAAAAGATCAGTCAATTATAAACAAATTACAGTAGTTCTGGTCTCAGATGAGTTTTCAGTAGGCTTGCAATGTATAGTACACAGGTCAAAGGTATTGCACTCACCCTAGATATACTTAAAAGGCCAGCAATACTAAACTGAAGGATTGAAAATGTTTGCTATTCTAATGTAACAAAATTATTGCAGTAACAACACCACACCAAATCACAGGATATCGGATTTAATTCTTTACTTTTGTATAGGTGAGTGATGATGTGTCAGTGTACAAGAGTACTTATATTTTTTGCAGTCTCTATATCTTCACTCCTCTGCTCAATCAACTAGGTGATGAGACAAGAATTTTTAGTGGCTGTGAAATGATGGTCTGTGGTGAGACTATAGGATTTTCTACTTCTGTTAAAATTTGGACATTAAAAAAAACAACCAGACAAAAACATGCCAAGAAGAACAAAGTAAAATATTTACTGCTGGCTGTTAAAACTACATCCTTCAAGTTAAGGCTAATGTGCTTTCCAGTATGGGAACATTACCAAGGGGTCAGCATTACAGCATTAAAATTTTAGAAACCAGGACTCTAAGGAGCAGTCCATGGTCTTACAAGCAAAGGAACACAAATAGAGTGATGGAGCCACTGAACCACAAACAGTAGTTTTTAAGTGAAAAGTCATGCAAAGGTACAAGGGCCTCAGGTCTCTGGTGTAACAGGTACATCTATGTCTGCCTATCAGCTCACTCAAGTGCTATTAAAGGCCGACCAATCCATCTGAGTGGGCCCATTTGCTCCTTGCAGGTACAAATGGCTATTTGCTGTACATATGCAATTACACACTCACTTCCTTTGCCCTATGCTAACAGCATGTAAAACAAAAAAGTGCCATTTTATGTACACAAAGGCACTTATCTGGGGCCCTTGGGCTCTGAATACAAAGCACTCTGAATAGATTGATGGTACTGCGGTGGGGACAAACAGGAAATGGACAACTGTATTCCCCAAGTTAAAAGTGTAATGATTCTCTATTACTAAAAAACCTGTGTGCTTCACCACCTTTTGCTACTGATTTTTCCTGAGTATAAAGATATGCTATAATCGAAAGCAGCCAGATTCTAAACAGGCAAAGAATACCAAGAAGTCAAAAGTGTTGATAAGTGATTCTGGACTTCTTTCCCAATTTTATCTCTGCAGTTTCTGCTACTGCTGATTTAAAACTACCAATGCGCATTCTTTTTTTCTTTTTTTTTTTTGCATAGCTTACAATACAATGAAACCTTTCTAGCAAAGGCTGGATTCTGTCCAGAGTTTCCAGTTCCTTAAAAAATACACTTAAACGTAATTAGCAAAAGCTTAGGTGACACATACACTGGATGGAGTATTTCATCCACAAACCTCCAGAGACTTGTGCCTGAACTGCATGTACCATAGCAGGTGCAGTGTGTTTTACTACTTGAATCAGCTCAGGTCCCTGGTGAAAACTACAGGAAAGCAAATAATTTAAAAAAGAAAAAAAAAAAAAAACAAAAAAAACCCCAAACAACAAAAAAACCCCTCTCACAGAATAGTGCCTACACCTTCCTCCCTCCTATCTCTTGCAAACACATAGTATTTTTCTCTCTAGAAAATTAATTCTACACAGAAGAGCCTGTTAAGAGTGTCACTCCACATAACAAGTATAACTTGTGCTAAGAATCAGGCTACACTTTTCAAAGGATGAGGCATTCATAGACCTTGCTACACAGACAGATTTTTTCTTATCCTCCCTAAAATGCATTTGTTACTTAAATGAAATATCAGTGTGAAAGATACTTTTAGAAATATCTGCATATCCTTGCCATAAACACCAACACCACCTCCCTACCAAGCAGTATTGATAAGACTAAGAATGTAAGCTCACAATTTATGTTTTTTATTGTCCCTTGGTGACTCATACTCCAAACACTCAAGCAGTTCTCAGCATTTTGAAATTTGGCTTTGTGTTAAATTTTGAACAATATCTGCCATTACACCTCAGAGCTCAGAGAAGGCAGCACAGTAGTTGATGTACAGATGTGACAGAATGTTTTTATTCCAGAGAAAAGCTCCCTGTTTTTGACACGCTGGAAAATGTACAGCCGGAGAGTGCTTGAGGCGAAGATGCCACACCAACCTTACATCTGTCTGCTTTCATTTGTCTACAACTGTGCTTATAGATAAAACATGCCTTCCAGATGTCATCACAAGCAGTGTTCATACGCTGACTTCACTGAGATACTATTGTTTGCTGCCAGCATAACAGAGTTGTAAAACTAAAATATTTAAACTCTGCGCTACTCAACACAACTTCGAATGTCGCATAGGATCTTATTTCAGGATTAATTAATGTACACCCCAATAAAATAATCATGTGTTAAAAAACCAGAGCTGGCTGGCATGTACAGTATGCTGCACTTTTTTCTTTTTTTTTCTTTTAAAGATACAGTTTCTGTTCCAGGAAATACAGTTGAGCTAAAGAAGTTGCCTATAAGGGAACAAAACATATAACCCCAGTATGTTTGAAAAGAATGGGTGACTGCATCTATACAGTGTGGTAACATTCTGTATATTGCACATATTTTAAACTGTCCTGATTTTGTGGAAGAAGGACTGTGACTGAAAACTAGGAGATGCATTTTGGAGGAATATTTTCATCTACAGTGGTTGTCATTGAATCTATACACTAATCTATACATTAAATCTACATAATATTGATTATTTGCTGCTGGCAACTAATTAACAATATTACAGAATTCAAGTTTTTTATCTATATCATGTCTTGTGAACACTGCACTATCATTAATTACCTGCAATCATAAAACTTTGAAAGATTTCTCTGGGTGACCATTCTGCTACAGAATTTCTATTCAACCATGTTTAGTTCACAGAATCACAGAAGGGACCAACAAGGATCACTGAGTCCAACTCCTGCCCCGGCACAGGACCATCCCCAAGAGTCACACCATGTGCCTGAGAGTATCGTCCAAATGCTTCTTGAACTCTGTCAGGCTTGGTGCTGTGACCACTTCCCTGAGGAGTCTGTTCCAGTGCCCAGCCACCCTCTGGGTGAAGAACCTTTTCCTAATATCCAACCTAAACCTCCCCTGACACAACTTCAGGCCATTCCCTTGGGTTCTGTCACTGGTCACCACAGAGAAGAGATCAGTGCCTGCTCCTCCTCTTCCCCTCATGAGGAAGTTGTGACTGCAGTGAGATCTCCCCTCATTCTCCTCTAGCCTGAACAGTCCTCAGCCGCTTCTCATATGGGAGGCCTTCACCATCTTTTTGCCCTCCTGTGGATGTTCTCTAATTGCTTAATATCCTGCTCTGCAGTGCCTAAAACTGCACACAATATTCAAGGTGAGGCCACCTCAGTGCAGAGCAGAGCAGGACAATCCCCTCCCTTGACCGGCTGGTGATGCTTTGCCTGATGCCCCCAGGACCTGGTTGGCCCTCCTGGCTGCCAGGGCACTGCTGACTCTCATATTAAACTTGCCATCAACCAGGACCCCCAGGGCCCCTTCTGTGGCACTGCTTTCCAGCATCTCATTCCCCAGTCTGTCCATACACCCATGGTTGCCCCATCCCAGCTGCAGAATCCAGCACTTTCCCTTGTTGAACTTCATACGGTTGGTGATTGCCCAGGCCTCTCATTTGTAAAGGTTTCTCTGTACAGCCTCCCTTTCTTCAAGGGAGTCAACACCTCCTCCCAGTTTTGTATCATCTGCAAACTTGCCTAGGATCCCCTCCAGTCCTGCGTCCAAGTCATTTATGAAGATGTTGAAGAGCACAGGGCCTAAAATGGAGCCCTGTAGAACCCCACTAGTGACAGGTCACCAGTCTGATATCATCCCATTCACTATTACCCTCTGTTCTTGACCCATGAGCAAATTGTTCACCCACCACATGATGTGTTTATTCAGCTGTGTACTGGACATTTTGTCCAGAAGGATCCTGTGAGAGACAGTATTGAAACCTTTACTGAAATCCCAAAAGATTACATCAGCTGGCTTCCCTTGATCGACTAGGTGGGTTACCTTTTCATAGAAGAAAATCAGTTTGTATAAGCAGGACTTTCTTCCCATGAAGCTGTGACCAATGACAGGGTTGTCTTTCAGTTGTTTTTCAATACCTCCCAGAATAATCTTCTCTGTAACTTTACCAGACGCTGAAGTGAGACTGACAGGCCTGTAGTTTCTGGGTTCCTGTTTCTTGCTCTTCTTGAAAATCAGGACAACATTCACCACCTTCCAGTCAGCTGTAACCTCTCCAGATTTCCAAGACTACTCAAAAATCACTGAGAGAGGTTTTGCGATGACATCAGCCAGCTCTTTGAGGATTCTGGAATGAATCCCATCAGGCCCCACAGACTTGTTAAACAGCATTAATTAAAAATTTAGGGGCTTACATTCGTATAACTGCTTTTGTAGAAAACAAACAGACACTTACTTTCCTCCACAGATATTTCTGATCTCTTGTCCAGAACCTTTAAACTGTTGAGTAATTTCTTTTGAGTAATTTGAAGGTAATGAGAGAAAGGAAACTTTTACCACTGAAAATATCTTTCAGACATTTCTTATTAATAATAATGATCCAGGAATCTTAAAACGTTTCATATGTGACTTTTGTGAAAATTATTATACCGGACCATGATACACAGAATTCCTATCATATAATAATGCAAATGGTCAGATATCCTTATGACAACATGGTTAACATCTGAAAGTATTAACTCTCTGAGAAGTATGGTGTGTTTGCAGACAACCACAGGAAATTTGTAAACTCTCCTGAACAATTTGTTTTGGAAGACATTTCATTTCTAAAGAGCGGGTTAGAACAGAAAGAAGACTGTAAAAGTTATTTGACTTTAAATCTTGAAGGCTTCTTAAAATTTCTGCCAGCCTTTTCTCAGGTTGGAAGAGACTGCATCTGCAGCTTGGGTAAAACCACAGAAAATATTTTCAGCTCCCCTAACTTCTACCAGACAAATACTTTTTACTCTAGGAATTTATATACTATTACAAGACACTTTAAGAAATCTGTTGCTCTAAGGTTCGTCTAGAAACCTCAAGATTCCAAGGGAAACAACAGGGTGTTACTTACCTAGTGAAATTGTATTGTACATTTTCACTTGACCTACTGAAGGGTGAACACAGACACATGACTTCATTACAATTAGCATTAAATTTTCTTTCCCTTTATTTTAAAGCTCCTTTCAAGAAAACCAAGCCCTAAAACAGTAATTTGATCAAACAATAGAAAGCAATTGAGAACCCACTGGTTTCTATCAATAAAACCTAAAGAAAACTACAGATAAAATCAGATCTGTAACAATTAAAGAAATTGTTACTCCTTAAAAATTAAGGAGTGAAACTTCATTTAGTTACATTGGTACTGTTAAAGTATTGTGATTACAGTGCTAAGGCACACAAAAGTCAAGACTTTCCAATTTATTTCTTTATTCCAAATGAATCTAAATATAAGTATTTGAGGGTGAAGACACTAAGACTCACTGTTAGGATATAGAACTCCATGAATATTACAGAACTTTGTATTTATCCACTAACAGTAAGAAACATCTTGCTACTTGTCATCCATGTGTACTTCAAAAGAAACCAGAGTATGCAATTCTCATTCCATCATGAAGAGTTTATGACTGTTTTATTTAACTGCTCAAAAAAATTCATACTATGCTTCATACAGAAAGCTGTCAAGAAGCTTGCAAGAATTTCAATTATTTCCAACTCCAACATTTCCTAATTCAGTAATTGTAATTTTATAGAAAAACATACATTTTCTTGTGTATATAAATATACACACGCAAACACACACATTTACACATAAGAGTTGGAGGAAAGGCTATTTGTAAATAACCAGTGAATGTCTTCACCTTTTCTTGAAATAGATAAGTCTTATTTGATGATACTGTGTAGGACTTCCTCTATATTTCAGGGTAAAATCTTTACAATTATCAAGTCATCTATATTACATATTCAAAATCTTTGCATTGTGCTTGATCATCATTTGATCCAATAGATCAGAACCAGATGCACTGGTCTCAGGTGATCTCTCACAATTTTCTTGAAGCAAAGATCTCCACATTGTATTCTTAAGCAGCAGTAAATATACATACTTGATTATGGAAAGTAGTAACAGAAGAACTTAAGGAGCTTTCAGATGGATAGACCTACATTATACTTTACAACATCTGCTAGCTGTTCTCCCCAGTTAACTTTATTTCAAATTCTGCTTTTAGGGAGTAATAACAATCTCCAGAGCTACATAGGAGTAAATTAGGAGCTCAGTAATTGTTCCTCTTCAGAGCTTAATTCTTCAAAACTTCAAAAGTGGTCAGTAAGCCTTACTGTAGAAGCAAACAGTAGTTGGTCTAGAGAACATATTCTTCATTTGCAATAGTCAGTTGACCTTCACAATGAAAATGACAAGATTCTAGGGAAGTTAAGTTACCCTTTGTCCTAAACAACTGCTACTGAAAGCAAGAGGTAAAGAATTAAGGGACACGCCTATCAAGAACTAAAATATCAATCTCAAGATTATAATAAAAGATGTGGGAGAAAACTGTAAAAAAGGCCTGGAAGGGCCCTAATTTAAGGACTCAGGCCTCACTAATAATGAACAGGATTTCAGCTCTCAAGTATCTAAGTCACTTTCAGAAATGAAACTCTCAAGTTCTCATACCTTTTTGAAAATAATAAAGAAGTACTTATTTCCACAACCATCCATAAAAACTCTCATCTAGAACTTGCAGACTGTACCAGTGAAGTAAAAATTGAGGGGCAAAAATTTTTATATTTTTTAGGCTGAAATTACCTCCTTCAAAAGAAAGAAAAGAAAAGCGGGGAAGAGAGGCAAAGTCCATCTAAGAACTCTGGAGAGAAATTCATGCTTTTCAGACTGACACACAGAGAGAAATTCTTATGTGTGTTGACTGTTAGCCACCCATGTGCTTTTTGTCATTGACTCTTCACCTATGTGATATACATTTCTTCACGTAGTAAGAACAGAACCCACTCACTTTCCCCTATTATTTCATGGGAAACATTTACGCTGCTGAGACAACCTTGCATCTGGAAGCGTTCATGCAATACCACCCCTACCAATGTCTACTGGTGCTCCCTCTGGTCTGGAAAACTGAATATGTTGTTCCTGTAAAATTTCTGACCTAAAAGTGCTGTGGTTACACTTATTATACCTGCTTCATCCAGTCAGTGACCTAATGTATTCACAGACTGTCTTGGCTTACAGTTTCTAATGCTTTACATTAACGACTTCTAAATCTGTCACAACCTTGATAACCTGTGCTCTTCTGTGAATGAGTGCCTGTAAAACTACAAAGGTGTGTTCTGTGTCTGTAGTAAAATTATTTGTAGAAGGCAAAGTCCATGCTGGAGCCACAATGCCTTTTCCCTGCACCTTGCCTGAAACACTCATATCTTTTCTGGAGATGATTTTGCTTAAGCCCTTTGAAAACAAATCATTCTCAAAAGCACTCAAGATTTCCCTGAAGACTTTGTAAGGCTTCCTGCTTCATAGATTTCCACTCCTTTGCTGTAAGGCTAATGCATTTTAGGGATGTTTGTTCTGATGCAAAGCTAACTTATGAGTAAAAATAAACTACCAGCATTTATAATGCTGTTGGAAGGCAAAGAATGCCAAATGCTAAACTTAAATTACCAGAGTTGGTAGTTGTTCCTTAATAACCTTCTCTTTAGACAGCTTTTGTTGTCTCAGAGGAAAAATTTAGTAGGATTGTAATGATGAACATTCCATCACTTGAAAAACCAGCAAAATCCCCAAATCTGCAACAGCCTTACATGAAGAAAAAGATAATAATTTTATGGGAGAAGATGATGGTATTCCACTTCCAGTTTGATGCATGAAACCAGAGGCGAATCATTGCCATTACTCAAGTGAACTGTGTGTTTATCACTCATAAGCCATCCTGTTTGCCCTTCTGTGAACACTAGGAGCTACACTTAGCTTGTTTCAGATATGCCTGTCTGCACAAAGATGTTACTAGTGTTCACATAAATCAATATTTACAAAAAAATTCTTAGTATCTACAAACAAAACCATTTTTGCATAGAATATTTAACCTGCAAGATCAACAACTTGCTGATTAAAGAATACATCATTATCTTAGCACATATTTAGTTTTGTAAAACAGATATTTGGTTTTAAATTTTGGTCAGCAATCAGGTGAAGTGCTAGTATTTCACAGCACACACAGAACTGCAAACAGAATTTTACTTTAGACATTTATTGGAACACAATTTCATTAGAAACCCCTCACAATTCCGAAGTTCTCATATATGTTTTATAAAAATGTATGAGAGACCTAAAAACCATGGAGAGTCATAACTTCGAGTTGGCTCATTTGTTTCCATTTCATTACAGCACTACATGGTGGGTATCAGATTCTTCACAGAAAGTGACATATTAAATCTTTATTCTAATCTGTTTTAGCAGAGCTACATTATAGTTTAGTACTATTTTTTCTGACTGATAAAACACCACTTAAATAAGACCAAAGAGAGCTCTGAACTCCAACAGAGACTTATCCTGAAAAAAGTCACCACACTTCTTGATAGGTAGGCTACTATATTCTATTTATTTATTGTTCTCTAGCAGAATTCACTTCTTGCTGAAGGCCACCACACAAATATAAAATGCATTGTGTATATTGATATCCTTCATTTTTGACAGATTAGGCTTTTATTTGGGGTCTTGTAATGAGGATATTGAAACTTCACAAAAACTCGTCTGTAGTATGTCCTAGCAGTAAGTTTAAATGGTTGGGGTGTATTATACTACAGCCTAGATATAGCAGAAATTAATTTCAGTTCTGTGCCACAACACCATCCAATCCTTCTTGCTGTGGGAAGGTGGGGAGCATGAAGCTCCAAAATTTCTCAGGCCTTGCCTCCTTTATGAGATGAGATGAGACCTGATTTGCATATACACTTCTGGTCTCTCTGGAAAACAGGAATTTCATATACTGAAGAACATGTCTATCCTAACTGACTTAGAGAAAATGGGAACTACTACACTATATACTTGGTCCTGTAAAAAAAAATGACAAAACATACAGGCATGTGCTTTATGCTGCCATAACCCGCTCTGGTCTTCCAGCTACTTCCTCCCCAAAAAACTTGATACCTCTTCTTCAGCTCTTCTGGCAATTGTGGAGACAAGAAGAGCCTTAAAGGACAGGGAAATAAGGGCTCAGGCTAAGTCAACTTCTGCAGAATGCAGATCTCTTTCTAAACCATGTAAGAAAGCCACAGCATCTGCTGTGAATCAGTTTTTCTTTCTTACACATCTTTTCTGCTTATTCATTTGTTGTTTTTTATTTACTGATTGATGTATAAGACCCATTCGGGTGTTTCAGGAAACACTTTACAGGCTAAAATCCTCACTCCAAACCTTACTACTTTTATGTCTCATTTGATCTGTCATCCAGTATTCTCAGTAAAGCTTGGCTACAATCTAATTCTTCCATCTAAGCATGTATTTTTGTCTATAAGGCCACATGCAGATCTGCCCTTTTTGCATGTAATCAGAAAACAGCTATCAACTATCCCCTCGTGTGTTTTAAGCATGTTCTGTGAGTTCAAAGAGCTTTGTTCTGGCCTAGATTTCAAAATGGGAAAAAAAAATTACTAACTCTTTTGAAAGCAACAATTATTGATCAAAAGCAAGTAGACAAAATAAATACAAGACTCATATTTTTCAGTCCTGTGTTTGAAATCACAGCATTTCCACACAGCATCTCTCAGGATTTAGTGCCACTGTGCAGGTTCACTCCACAAGAGCTTCAGAATTTTTCAGGAAAATATGGCAGGTCTTAGTTCAAATCAACCTTCATGCAGATGAATTTTGACAGACCTAGGTAACTATTACTGCCAATGAGACACTAAGAATATTTATTGTTATTTAAATAACTCAGAGTCATCCACTGCACCACTGTCTTCCTTTGGATGGATCTTTTCCATTGTTGTTCTTCTTTAAGTCTCTAAAATAGCTGCAAAATCATTAAATACAATTAATTAATTAAATCCTTTCCATCTCCCCCTCCCCCCCAAGAAAGACATGGACAGTTAAAAAATCCCCACCAAAAATATGCCAGCCTGTCCAGTCAAAGACTTGTCGGAGCACAAAATTAGGTGGGAGAAACTTGGGAAAAGTTATGGTTTAGAATCTTCTCCCCATTTCCCAGAAGAAGTAAAAAAAGTATTAAAGAAAGGATTTAGAAAACTCCAGTAGTCTCCACGTAGATTGCCTAGGGATATTGGGAGCTCTGGAAAGAATTTATTAGGACCACAAAAGAAGAAATTATCATCATTAACCAAAAGAGTTAGAGAAATCAGGCTATTACTTAACTGGAGGCACCTAACAGGTGATCTCCACCGCCTCTCCTCAGTTCAGGCAGCCAAAGCCCCAGCTGTAGCATCTATGTTAGAGGTCTAAAGTAAGCAATGTGAATATCCAATGACTCTCCCATCACTGCTATTTAAATCCAATGGAACTTGGTTATTTAATTCCTTTAAGATCCTTCAAAGATCGCATTTTAAGTTCTCAGTTAGTCAGACAGCCATGTCAATTCTCCTGGTTTTATTAGAACACTGTGAGGTACACTCTGGTAGTCCTTCTAGAAGACATACGATTCTTGATATCTCTTTATAAATTAAAGCACAACTTGGTAATATAAGGGCAAGGAGGCCTTACAACATTGGCATGCAGGCAGACCATTCACATCCCAGGCAACAAAGTAGGATTTTTATGTTCTGTAATGTTTTCAGAAGTCTTAAGAACAAAACCTAAAAAGAAAAACACTCAAACACCATAATTTTGCTCTTCTGTATCAATCAAGAGGAGGGGATAGTTATTAAAGCATGGAAGGATTAATTGGGTAGGAAGTGGGGCAGAAACCTCACCCTGAGAGTATGAGTCTCTAAAATTGCATTATTCCTTAGTTCCACATTTACAGTTTTCTTGAAAAAAGAAAACATTTGCAAATAGAAAAAGGCATCTTCACCTGTGAGAAATACATCATTTCTCAAAAGAAAAAAAACACATTAGTGTGAAATTACACAGCTGCCTGTATAACCACTTCCCCTCTGTGGGTTGAATGTGGTAACCCAAAAACAATAGGTTGTTTATATACACTGTCCAAAGTAAAGAAAAATATGTTATTTTATGCAGTTTTTTCTCCTAATGATCAATTTTTTTGTACTGCTCAATTTGTAACTTCTGCCAACTTTATCATTTTATCATCTATTCACAGACAACCACAGAATCCCCCTAACCATTTTGCAAGACAGTTACTCTTCATCTCACATTTGTAGGGAATAGGGCTTGATTGCTAGAATCCACATTTCCAATGGAAATGTAAATCCTGCATGATGCTTCAAAGACTGCTGTCTCCAATTGCAAAGGTTATGGTGATGAAGCTGAGACAGAGGCTCAAGGACTAATATGTTCAGAAGGATCCACTGCAGTTTGTTAATCTGGCATCATGCATAATGCAACCTATTTTTCTCTTGGTTCACCCAGAAGAAGGAAATGGTATCCAATCTCAAAACAATCACAGATCAATCACAGATCACTAAAAAACGGCAGCAACAAAATGGGAAATTAGGTAGAAAAATAATGTTGTTTCAAACAGATGGATGTACTATGTCCACATAGTCCAAAAAAAAACAAACCCCAAAACGTAAAATCTGGTCAGTGGAATAGTTAATGAAATACATACTCATCACAGCATACCTTTTCCAAAGGCATTTTACAACACACTGTTTCAATGACAACTAAAATGGGCATTCGCCTTCTTGATATTTACATGATCCCCTGAGCCATGTTGATATCGGAATCTTTTCAAGATACAGCAAAATCCCTTTAGTAGTCAATAAATGACATATGCACAAGTTTGTAACATTTGTATTGATAATATATTATATATAATTTGTATAGCGCAGAACTACATATATGATTTATATTAGAATTTGCAAATGACTAGTTTATTAATGCATTTTGCATTTTGCCATTGCCATGGTATATCTACGTATGTACCAACACAATATTGTGTTTATAAATATTTAAGTGCCATTACTAATCAATTAAACTGGTCAGTCTATGTGCCAATAACATGTTATACAGGCCACAAAATACATTCAGAGAGAGAATCTTATTAGTTTCTGGGGTTTTACCTAGAAAGGGAGTTCAGTAGTTTCAAATTGAGCTCTCTAGAAAGGGATGTACCAGAAGATTCAATTATGAAGCATAAAAGGAAATTTTCCAACAGTCTATGAATAAGAAAGCCCTTTTTGTTTCTCTCAACACTTCTTTAGATAATGGCAAAGGTGATATGCAAGTCCAATTGCATTTCTGATTAACATTTCTGTGCCAGATTATGTGTTTAGAAAAGGCATCTCTGGAAAACAAAACTTTGCATAGTTTGAAGAATGCAACCTCCAACATGATATTAAAAAAAATTCTCATCCTACTGAGTAAAGTAGGAAAAATTGAAGGGGAATTCAGTCTTTGCTGCTTAAGTCACATTTCACAGAAAGAAACTTGCTATTGAATTTCACGTCAAGAAAACTGCCAAAGATAAGCTGCAGAGATGAAGATTCTCGTGTCTTCGAACTACACCAGAAACAGACGTTTTTGGAGATAAACTGTTATGCCACTTATGGTTACAAATGCAAAACTGTAAATGCTTTGGTTAATGTGGGATGCATGAACTTGGTAAAGAAGACTGGAATTAACTGCTACTGTAACATACATCAACATATTTTCAAGAAAATCATCTGACTTTCCATCTTTTTCTGTTTTGCTGAACATTTGCTCATTTCCAAACAGAAAAGGAGACACTGAAGCACCATAAAATGTTACAAATTTACCTGAACTGAAGTTGTCCTAGAAATCTCATATGATGTACACTATAAAGAATCTCATTCAAATCATGGCTAATTCATCAAGTAAAGCATCCCAGTTTTGTGGAGTTTACTTTTTATACCTACAGCATTCACAGTGTTTCACATTTGATAACTTAAAAAATAAAAGGAGTAATTTTACAGTTTTAAAAGTCTTGGCCATTACCTCATAATTCTCACCATGGGTGAAATATGCTGGTGTTAAAAAACAAACATTCTATTGCCAGTTGTGTTCTTGAAAAGCAAGCAACTTTATGCAACACATGTCAGTGATTTTCCAGCAACAGTTTGACAGTGCACGGGCCCTGTAGTTGAAATTTTTTCCTCTAAGCTTTGTTTATAGTAGAAGTAAATAATCCAAACAAAGAGCATTCCACTATGCAGGCTGATGGCTTTGTGATAAGGCAGAGGCTGGCACGAATGACAGAACCAGCAGTCTATTGAAGTAAAAACCGGTACTCTGATAAGTAAAACTGTCTACTGATTTATAGACCTTAAGTTGGCTTTTTAACCCTTGAATCAGGAAGATTTGCACCTTACAAAGCCCTGTGAAGAAAGGTATGTAAAAGAAAAAAAAGAAAAACCTTAAAAGAATTTTTTGAAGAAAAAATGTAGTAGCTAAGATTACTTTTATTAGTGGTTACTTTTATCCCCAGGAAATCACCTTGAAGCTGAATTTTAAATATACTACCTTTAAGAACGTTTCCTAGTGATCAATTATTGTATTAGACACAGAACTTCTAAAAGAACATTTGAAAAATAAAACCATTTAAGATCAATCCTTTCTTTATGCACACAAATAAATGGGCTTGACAAAATAATGAATACTTATCTTGCAAAATTTAGAGATGATGTCAGATACAACATGATACATGGCCTTTGGCGTTCGTATATCTTCAGTATGTAAATCCTGAGAGACTCTGGTCCTCAGGCAGATTGAAAAGATTTTCAGTTCTTCCATACAGTACATTCAGGAGTCAATTCACTGGTTAATATTTAATAGCAAACAACCCTGAGAACTGCTGCAACCCTTTTCCAAAGAGCTTCTAAACGCAGGAGACAGTTATGTATTTGCATATATGAATAATCACTTAATAAACAATGTTATATGATTTTCAGTTCCCCCCCCAGCATTCAATATATACCTGAGTAGACTCTTGCTCACAGAACTCATGTGACTTCTTGACCAGTGGACCTGTATAGTTAAACACGCTTTTCACAGTCCCGTTACAGTCTTAGTCTGTGAAACTGGTATTTGCCAATTCTTTTGCCAGTCTAACTAACTGTCTTATTAGCCGACAGATAGACCTCTGTACTGGTAGATGAGAGGTAGCTTTTACATTCGTAAATTGGTATTTATGGACCATGTTTGAAAGGGAAAAAAAAGACATGGAAGGACAGTTAATAAACAGTGCCACAGCATCAATGTTACATTCCAGAAATGGAACTATGAATTTTCAGGCCATCAAACTCCAGCAAGACAAAAACCCACACAACTTAAGTTCTTCAATTACAGCATCCTAGTTCCCAAATGCAAATATGCTCATACATAGACTAAGTACAATCTCAATTAAATCCATCTCTAGGTCTATGAAAATTTCAAGACATCTCAGAAAACATTCCATATTATTCAATCTGTGCAAATTAAGCATCTTTCCAGTGAGATCAGACACCAAGACTAGAAATCATCCCAAAACCCTATAACTCCTACAAGACTTGTTGCACAGTTCAACATCATACTACACCTATGCCTAACAGTTTCTTCTGTAATGCCTGAGTCACACTAGAAAGTGTCCTGGGCACCAAGAGAGGATTGGTATCTCTTTCTGCAGACTTCACATAATGTTTGAGAATGTCATAGGCTCCACTTGAGAAATATTTCCTTCCTAAATAGGACTTTACAGGAGAGGAAGAAATCCTGGCATGTGCTTCCTTCTCATTTCCTACAAGCCTGTGCTAGACTGTCAAAACCCTGCAATGTTAATCCATGTCTGGCCAGGAATAGGAAGCTGCTGTGTTGGCCTCAGAGGCACCGTATATTGCCTATAGTTCACTAATAGGTTCAGGAGCTTTTTATTCATAGAATTTTAAATACAAATCTTTCATATTTTAGAATACTATTTTAATGACCATTAATATTTAAACTACTAAAAACACCTTTACCAATATTTTGACCAACTAAAATGATTTGATCTGGAGAATGTCCAAATTTTCCATTATAAAACCTCAGCACCTGAAAATGCCACCTTCTTTTTAAAGCCTGTTTCTGTCAGCCATCTGAGTATCTGCATAGGGCAGTTAATCATTGAAATGTAATATATTAACCCTACCTATAAAACTCCTTTTTTTTGTGAGAAGAAGACTTCTTTCAGTTTTGGATAATTTTGTTGAAAGAATAGGAACCAAATGTATTCTTTGCAAAATGATCTGTCCTCTTCAAGATATGTAACTTTGACTAGGTATCGCATGGAAGATCAGAAGTCAGCAAGGCCAAGTTAGGCCTTATGATTTCTCAGTTCTTCATAATCCAGTATGGCCTTTAATAAGTCAATACAACCAAAGCCCATGAATTTATTACAGTCCATGAAGCTAGATGTTATGTAAGGTTCTACTAAATACTTTAATTTTACATAAGCATGAAATAGTTCTTTCACTAGCACAGGATGATTAAGATGTAAGACAGTAAACTTAAAACAATGCAAGACAAGCTATTATATCATTAAGAAGTTATCTTCTGTGGATTTATAAGGCCAACTATTAAACACAGAACCTAACTGCAAAGCCTTTATGAAACTAACTTTTGATGTATGAAAAATTATAAACCAGGATTTCTTCATCAAGCTGATGTGCTGCTCCAAAAAATCAGTGCAAAATATTTTTAATAGGAAGAATTTTCTTGGCTTCTAAGCTTTGGTACCTCAAACCTATTACGTTCAGCTTCTATTACACCCTCAAAACCCAGAAATGCTATTAGATAGCCAAAGACCGCATATAATTTGAGGTGTACCAATTTAATTTGAGTGAAGAACAAAGGAACAAAAATAACATCTGATGAATTTGCTACTATATAAATCATTATTTTAGTAACATCTTATTTTGCTCTGAGATACCAAAAATAAAGGCATTAAAGTCTGCTATGATAGGACAGAGTTTCACATAAACAGAAATATTGCTGTTTAGTTCTGCACTGAGAAAGAAACTTCTTTCCATCTCTCTTTAAGTAAAAAATTAATGGAGACCTGAAAGGAACCATAACCTGTCAATTTCTTAGAGTGATTGTAATAAAGTACTCCTGCAACAGTGACCTAAAAAAAATATATATATAAAAAAAGGGCTAAAGAGAGAAAATAGCAAAAAACCAGCAGCAGCAACCTGATGTAAAGTAAGTAAAAGGACTGTTTGTGCCCAGTGGTATGGAAGAAATTGTTCCGGAACAGTTCATCCATGTGAAAGTCCAAGTCATATAAGGCTGCAAAGGTCAGTGAGACCTCTGGTGATCAACTCAGTAAGTACCTGCCACACATGCTAGGTTGACTTGAAATAAAACTAAGGTAGACACTATAAATCCTATAATTTATAGGAAGAAACATAGCATGGAACACTCAGCTTGTTTTGTCATAATACCTCTAACCACACTGATCTCATAGTGCTCTCCTAAACTCTTCAACAACTTCCAAAGTAAATAGTTCTCAGAGACTTATAACATCGTGAAATAAAAAATGCTAGCTCTGACCCTCAACTGATACAAGGAGTAATAGCTACGACTTTGAAAGTGATCATATTAAAGATCTTGAAAACTTCCTGATACAAACACCTATTTCATTTTGCTTGCCTTTAACCATTTCGAGCATCTGGCCTGTGCTAAGTGTCAGTTTCAGGCTGATTAGTAATAACTACTTCAGTAGTTGAAGCAGCAGCAGAAGGTTCAGTATCAATAGTTTATTTATTTCTGACTACTGACTGAACATCCTATAAGAACTTCGCCAGGATGTTCCTTGTGGCACCTGTGAAAATTAGCTCAAGTGTCATCAAGCCAGGACATAAACCTGTTTGCATACAATTTGCAGCAACATGTTAGAATTTCAGAGCTACATTCCCTAAAGCTTCAGTCTGAATTGAAGATGCAACAGCCTGATGTGGCTGGGGTTGAAGGGACAGTTCTTTGAAAATGTTCCTATTACAGCCAGGAGGAGAACTGATGACTGCAAGAGAAAAGAGATTCTGGTAAATACAGAGATCAAGAGTCAGACTAACATCTCTGTCAGGGAGAAAATAAGACTGGAAAACTGAATTAATGGTGGGAATGGTGAATTCAGTTGAAGATTCAGTGTGTGGCTTGCACTATGAACAAGACAGAGAACATGCCAGAGACGGGAGAGAGACAAAGCTCAAATGGTACTGTAGTGGTTTAGACCTTGTTTTTCCCCAGAGGCTAAGAGAAGTGGTAGACCCCAAGGGGTGGAAACCCCTGGAAGTTTTGAAATTCTGCCCAATGGACGCTCCTGCAGAAATGTAAACATATCACAACCAGACCGGAAGAGATGAGTTGTAGTTTGGTTGTTGTAGGAGAGGTGGCCATGTTGTAGAGCCACGAGGAAGGGGCTCTGAGCCCCTTGGGCCCTCTGGGGCCCTCCCAGCCCCTGGCTGGGGGCTGCAGGGACCTGGAACAGCATAAAGCTGGGCTAGGTGCCTGTAGTTATGCCGGGAGATGTTTTCTCCATGGGCACAGAGCAGCAGCCGACACTGACCAGAGAAACGGTGGCAGAGAGCCAGAGATAAGGACCTGAACTGGAGGAGCAGCAGAAGCAACATGCAGCACTGCAGAGGAGACTCCTGGAAGGAGAGCCGAGGAAAGGAGAGCCAGCAGCTGAGAGCTACAGAGTTCTTGGGGGTAAGACTGATATCAGCCCCCCAAAACTCCCTTGAGACCCCTCTTGGAGAAGAGGGACATGGACTCCTATTTCGGAGAGCAGTTTTGGACACGCAGCACCGGAGAAAGAGGAGCCGAGAAGCTCAGAGCGTCCTGGAGCTGGACCGGGACAGCCAGATGGAATGCGGGGGGAGTTGACCTTGGCTCCCCCCTCGCACTGCTGCCACGGTGGCAGCCTGAGAGACAGGACACAGAGGCCCTGCAAGAGATATCAGACCATCACGAAGACTCCCCTGTGTCTTCGTGATATGACGTGGTGAAACGACCTTGTCTGGGGTTACGAAGCCCACGGAAGACCCCTCGGTTGTGAGGCGATGGGGCCGAGAGAGAGGCTTGGATACCTCCCTCGTGGATGCTGGCAGAAAAGCCAGCCACAGCTGCTGCATGCATGAGAAGTAGAAACCTGCTGCCTTAGAAGATGCTGTTGCTTAAGGACTGGAAGGGATCTGTCCTTCTTTCCCTCCTGGTCTTTTATTTGGAGGGGAGAAGAGATCTGATCCATTGTAAATACATATGTCATGGTAGAGATAGTTTGTGATCGTGTGTATAATGTGATATGGTATTTATTTGTACAGTCATTGTAATATATATTCCCTTTCCCCCACTTTGAGTCTGGTGTGTTTTGTCTGGAGAAACCCATCTCACATTAGGTTGAGATGTGGGAGGGGGAATGGAGCTAGGGAATTGGATTTTGGGACTGTCTCAAACCATGACAGGTACAAAACAGCATTGTGGCTCCGAAGATTCCTGCTATACAAATGTATCATGAGGATACAAATTTCTTGTATCTTCCTTTAAAAAAGATAGTGTCTTTATTATGGGGTTGATAATCCTGCACAAGCATGCACTCAAGTCATGGCATTTTCCCCCTTGTAAAGCTCTTGGTGCAACTTCAAGCTGTTCCTGCTATGATTGCTCCTTTCTCTGTGATTCAGGTAAATACTTCCTTATGGCTGAGAAATTTTCGGATGAAGTGAAGTATTTAGAGTGGCATTCCTCTTTCCTAGTATCTGCAACATAAAGAACTTGGTGGGCTAGACTCCAGATCATGTCAGTACAGAAAATGTGGCATTTCAAACTATTGTTTTATACATCATGCTGCAGGATAACAGAAATCTCATTACAGAAGGACTGTTTCTTTCTCTTGAGAGGAAAAGAAGTCTATGTGATCAGCCCACGTGGAGGGACTATCACATATACCTCTAGAGTCAGTAGGGACCAAAATATTTCTCTTTTCTAAGATATGTTTTACAATTCTCTTCAGCATCTTACAGACTGGAAATAAACCCACCTATTTACTTTATAAAGAAGTAGGAAAAAGCATTTCATCAGTGTTTTGGAACTACCTATTTGCTACCTATTTCAACGAGCAAAAAAGACCAACAATAAACCAGTACTTATATTCCAGCGTAGGGGTTAGATCATGAAGCAAAGGAATTCCTAGAACAGTCCATTAGAAAGACAAAACAAATATTGAATAGTCACTCTTGGCAAGAAAACAAACAAACAAAAACCCCAAAACCCCAAACAAACAAAATACAAAAAGCATCCTTCGCCACTACCACCACCACCACCATGAGCATTTGCTCTTGGAATCAAGAAACGTATCACAGATGTCATACATATCATATCATCATTGCCCAAGGGCAGGGCATTGAAGCTAACATGCAATCTCAGGTATAGAAATTTCCTGGCTACTGGAAAACAATTTGAATATACTTTATTGTGCTTTGTATGATACTTACATACTAAATAGGCCGCATGTGTACATGTTTTGTATAACTTTTAAGGATGGGTTGCAGGTTTTAGACAAATATGAAGAACAAAAAATGTCAAGTAATAGCCATTAGCAGCCAAAACAAATTTTATTGCCAAGTAACTTCAAAGTATTCCCTGTGGTTCCTTCTCTGGTGTTATTTATGGCATCTCCAATCAGCCTGTATACTACCGAATCAGAAGAACTCAGCGTGTGAAATGTTAACACAAGGGGATACTTGTACGGCATGTTTATGATACTTATGCTGTATTAAACATCCTCTTTTTCAGAAGTCAACATGTGCAGTTTTCCAAATTCTTTCTCTTTGTCTTCTACTTTATTATTCTGGAGAGGCAGATAATTAGAACACTCAAAAGCTAGGTGTTCCATCAGATTTCTAAAAAGGGAAGTTTCTCATCAACCCTTTAAAAAGACAATTGTGTCAGCAAAAAATATAGCCCTTTCCCTGCCACCCAAGTTCCCTTATCTTAAATATTTTACACTATTTCCACTCTATCTGCTTTTTCCTCCTTAAGAAAAACACCTAATCTTCTGGTTTGTTGAATATGGTCACCTCAAATTAAATTACTATGAAATAAATTTATCTGAAAATATTTTCAAGTATAGAAGGAGCCTTAACGATGATTTCAAACTCCTGCTTTCTTAGGCCAGTCATATTTTCATTCTTTCACATGTTTCTACTCTATCAAGTTTAGTCACAAGGATAAGGCAGGACTAAATTCATTTGTTAGGTAAAACACTTTTATTATAAATGAAATAAAGTTAGAAGTCCTGATTTTTCAGCCTTCACTGCAGAGTAATAATTAGTTGAAGCTTCCTCCTAGTCTCTTTGTATTCTACCTCTTACCTTTTCTTAAGTTATCTGGTAATGCTCACCACACTGGTGCTATGTTATTTAATGAGTTCATTATTTAATGTACAAAAATACCCCCAAGAACTTATACCTCCCTCTCCTTTTTTTAGCCAAACTGTCCTCCAATACCTCTTTTCCCCTCTGAACTCTCCTTTTCCAGAAGCAAAAACTTCAGATGAAACTGTGGAAGAGCCACCTTCAAATGTCAAAAAGAATGGTGGTAAAAATAATGCAGGTTTGGGTCCATGGTTCCCTTCAGGCAGAAGAAGATCTTTAATTCTGAAGGGGAAAAGGAATTTCGGCTAACAGGCATCTTTGGGTATATTTAACTCATTTGCAAGGTCTGATGAGGAGTGTTGACCCCAAGTCTAAGTAAAAATGGAATATTTTCACTAATATTTTCCCTCAGTTTTAACAACCGTGTGTATCCTAGTGAAAACTTTTTCTACTGAAAAACAACTAAATTTAGTCTTGCACTCCCAGAATTCTCCATATATATAATAAACTGTGAAAAGAAATAAATATTTGCAGGCTTTTGTGGGAAGGGACTTAAGGTTGCCAGTGCATTGGAGAGGTATAAAACATATCATATAATAATGCCAATTCTAAACCCAATTATCTTCTCCATTTCCCTCCTTTGCCTTCCTTTTCCCTTTTTACTGAATAATTACACTGGACATGCAGTTGACACTCTCGGATTGAACTGAAAAATTAGTTAATCAATACAACCATTTCACTTCTTCAGGTTTGATATGTGGATCACTCTACAGCTCTGCTCCTTACCAAAGGTAATTCCAAACATCCCAAGCAATGCTCCCTTTCAGTGAGAACAGTTGCCAGGACCCTCAGGCTGCTGTTTCTAAATTGTTGCAGAAGTGAATAAGACAAGATAGGAGTAAAGTAAAAGAGCTGTACCCTGTTCACTTATTCTTTTCCTCCTCTTCTGGGAGGAAGGCAGACCAACAAGAACAAACCTCTCTTCTTCAATGTCCTTCTTCACAGAGTAGTATTAGAAAGAAGAACCAAAACAAAAAGATGGTGGTAAAGCAGGAAAAATGGACTACGCAGGTTGATGATTACAGGCAACAATGGAAAAAAATACAGAAAACTTCACTAGAGACTGAAAAGAGCTAAATTAGCGACAAGACAAGATTATAAGAGAGCACAGGATAAGAAGAAAGGCTAACAAGTGCTCTGGTAAGTGGTGGTGGTAAATCAGCTAGGAGATGGTGTCATGACCCTCAGAATCTCAAATTTTTCAGTTTTGTACGCTGGGCTGAAGATCTTACAGAGAACTGCTTGAATCATTAGGTCCAGACTTGGCTAGACTGTGGAAGCCACCTGTAAGTATTTTTAAATAGAGTACCAAGATTTTCAATCTCGAAAACAACATCAATTTTATAATCAAAGCTTTGTTTTCCCAAGTCAAGGTTTCTGTGTTCATTTTTTTAAAAAAAGGAAAAGGGTGAAAAGTGTCAATTCCGGCCACTGCAGGAAACTATTTTCTGAATCGAAGTATGTAACTTTTTTGAGGGTCACTTACCACCATTAGAAGAGACTGAAACAAAAAGTCCTGTGCAAAGACTAACTACCTCACCATGTGGCCAAATAAGTTTGATTCTCATCTTGCAGTGATTAATGGAACTTGATTGATTTCAGGAACTCTTCTCTTTTGCACTGGAACAACTGCTATTGTTCATTTTGAATCAAAACAAAGCCAAGAAATTCTTACACTGAGACGCCTGAGTTGAACTCCTACTATATGCCACAAAGTAATTCAGTTCCTCTGTACTGATTTGGATCTCCATTGCTTCAGCATAAGCTCAGGAATATCAGAAGACAATGAAATGTAAAATCAACTTATAGTTGGAAACAAGACCTTAACTCCCCAGAATTTTTTTAAGCCCTTTTTAAGCAGACTTCTTAAGATCTGCTCCAATGGCACTGGAAAAGATTTAGCAATTTCAGCACAATGCACTGTCTGGATTTTCTGTTACAGTGACATTTGACTGATTTACATTCTTCTTTTGGCTTTTGCTCTAACCAGAACCTTTATTATGTGACCTTTATTCTGGATGGCCTCCAAGGTACTATATACCTTCCACAACACTACCTTGAATACAAGCCAACTGACTTCTGTGCTAATTGCTGGATCTGAAATTTCCTTTCCTCTACAAAGTTCCAATTAAAATCAAAGTATTTATAACTCTTTAGGTACTCTGGATCTAATCTGGGTCTCTAACTTTATTCTGAGGAAGATGTTGCAGCCTGTTTTGGGCTCAGGAAGAGACAGTAAAAATATTCTCTACAAGTGTGTAGTAAGGAAAGCATTAAAACCAAGAATGCATGAAATGGAGTCCTGCTATCAGAAGCAGCTATTTTCAGAATTCTTATGTCAACAGGACCAGTAAACAAGTGTTAATATTTCTAGTGGAAGGACCATCTGTGGGGAATTCAATGTAGTTAGCTGCACAGAGCAAAGAATCAGATCGGAGAAGGAACTGTGTCAACTCTGGCATGTCGGCAGTATGTGGCTGTCAGGAGTGTGAAATGGAGCTGCTTCAAAGCTGAGTAGGCTGTGACCTGAATGCTGCACATCCATGCACTCAGTGCGAGAGGATCAATGACAGCATTTTCTGGGCTCTAGTCATCCCCTCTGCTAATGAAAGCAGTCCTGAAAGGCATAATGCAGGGCCTCTAGGCAGCCTACAGCCTAGCATTAGCTGAGTTTGTTATAAGCTTCGCTGGCGAGTGCACAAAGTACCAAAGACCCACTCCTCTGTTGCCCTATCCCACCAACTCCCCACGGCTGTCTGTTTAGTGTCACTCAGCTGGGATGGATCCTGTTAAAGATCTGATGCTTAGCAAGGACTCAGAGGTGTCTGGAACGCCTGCCTCTAATCATAAAAACCACAGCTGGGAATGATGTGGTTGAGGAAAAAAATCACCTTGATCCAGCAGCACACATTCCCTTTGATGTTTCTGCAGTGAGTTCACTGCCCAGAGAAAAAGGTACTGCTTTAAAAAAAAGTCAGGCTTGACATTCTCAAATCATAACCATATGACTCTCAATTCCAAGCTTAAAAAACCCCACAACCCAATCCCAGGAAAACACAACATTTTGTTCTGAGAAACTCAGGGAAGAAGCATCTGACAAGGATAACATGAAACAGGTTTGGAAGATAATGGCAGTTTGAGAAGAAAACACTTCCAAAAAATTCAGACTGCCACTACCGAAAATGGAAGAAGCCTTCTGCCAAAGATTGCAAACTGTGGTGACCTCAAGCAAGAGACTGTATCTGATTCAAGGGAAAAATGAAACTTTTCAAAGACAACATTGCTTGTGCTCTGCCACTGTTTATAAGTGCCTTATGCCCTCTTGCCTTTCAGGGTGGTCTGGTAAACACAAGAGCTCTTCTGTACTTTTCAGTCCTCTGCCACAAATTTCTGTTAAATATTCAACCCTGTGAGCAAGATTTTAAAATTGTTTTAACCCAGTGAGGTTACGAAGAAAATTACAAATCCAGTGCAAAAAGCATATTATTTATTGTGGTGGTTTTTTTCCAGCTGCCTCTGTGTTTCATATATAGTCACCAAATATCCAAATGACCTATTTATTGTTGTACTCCCTGATTTCTTGATAGAAAAACAACACTATTCTTCTTGCATTGATTTCTTTTTAGACACACAGTGCTATACATACCATCTGCTAAAGTCTGGGAAAATTGTTAGCTTTTGTCCTCTGACACACTCAAACTATTGCTTCCTTATGCTATGCCATGATATACTAACACAGGTGAAGGGCCTCATTTAAACAATCTTAACACAATATACAGTCTAATTTTATTTTCATTATTCACAGCAAGGGAGCACTACAATTAATAATTATTTCCAAGGCTATATGAAGAAAATGGCATACTGGACACATTGATACAGAGACATATCTGCTAGGAACAAAAAGAAAAATTTGGAACTAATTTTGAAAAACATCTTGAAAAATGTATCTTCAGAATTTGCCCCTATTTGCACATTTAAATACCTAGCATTTTTACATGTAAACTGAACAGCTGGCATGGAAACAATTGCAAAGAGCAATTTAGAGGTATTCAAGTGTGTTTTTTTCCTTTCTGGATATTCTTCTAAAATGTCCTTTTTCAGCATTTCATATTAGTCACAAGGTTTATTTTCTTCTCCAGATAAAAAGGACA
Source organism: Pipra filicauda (assembly GCF_003945595.2). Taxonomy (NCBI): domain Eukaryota; kingdom Metazoa; phylum Chordata; class Aves; order Passeriformes; family Pipridae; genus Pipra; species Pipra filicauda. The sequence goes on from NW_024104490.1 coordinate 90,096, forward strand.
ATTACATCATCTCAGAATCAAAAACAATACTAACAGACATTCCCTAATAAGAAAACTAAAGACAACGGCAGAGTTTCATTATTTTTGGTATTAAAATGCACTATTTGTTTCTGTGGCTCAAACTAATCAAAGCCATCCTGAGACAACTAAAGCAGAGGAGTGTCATACCGTATACAGAAACCAGAGCTTAAGAGTGAGTGTAAATTGAACTACTATGTCATGGCTGGAAAATCAGGGGGCTGTATTCCAAACCTATGTGAGGTTTCTCAGGCTGTTTGTGCTGACTGCCTTTCCTGCAATTCCCTCAAAGGCTGCAGATTCAGATAAGATTCAGATTTATGAGGTTTATATACTGTTCTACAGTGGCACACATGTTTGTATGCGAAGGAGAGGGAGGCTAACTCAGCTGGGTTACGAAACACCAATGATTTACATACCCCTATATGGCAATTTTTCCCTTTTACTGTATGTAAGCAAAATACAATTAAATAATAGCCAAAATCTGTAGCCCTAGTAACACTTAAAAGGATCTTAAAAGGATCTCTTTTATTTCCATGTGAATTGATCTCTTATTTTCAGCCATCAAGAATTAAAATCAGTACCAGAAAACTGTTACTAATGTACTGTCACAAATATGGGTTAATTAATGTAAAAAAAAAATTATTTCTTTAAGTCTTGTGAAGAACTATGGATTTTACTGCAATGGCAGTTGTTTACCTCCATGTATGCAAGTGTTCAGGAGGTGAGAGTCAAGATATGCATCCCATTCTTCAAGGAAAAATCAGACTCATCCATCCAGTCTGTTCCCCTACTGCAGTTTCTTTATGAATAATCCCAGACTTACTGGCAAAGTCTATCATAATTCCTCCTTCTTCCCTTCTTCCCTTCCACTACTCTGGAACATCACAGGATGAAAATTATGAGAATACAGTCTAATCATTAATGCGGTTTTACTGCAAGGAATTTTTTTTTTCCTCTCATATTTTAATATGACAAAATCTGTGTGGAAATGTTACTTATCAGAAACATTCCCCCAGTGAGAAACATAAGAGAATTCTGTAATATATTTCTTCTAGCCTCATTTTACAGATCACATTTAAAAGTGTTTTATTGATTATGTCATCTCACATAATGACTAGAGAAAAAAAGAAAACCAAAAAACACAACACCCTGAAAAAAAGAAGCCAAACACCTTCCTGGTCACAAATGGATGTACTTTAAGGAAGTCTGAAAAATTAGTCCATTATGGTCTTAGTTGGACCAGATATAGAGCACTGTCACCTAAGAGAAGAAAAAAAAAGTTTGGTTCTAGGAGGTGTTTTTCATGCTTATACAGTAATGAAATATACCTGAGATGATGACATGTGAAATACCATATGACTACACCTAAAATGTATGTGGCCTGCACCTGCTGCACTGGACTGCACTGATGTTCAGTTCATCTTACCAGCACCTAACACTGATATATTGCTTTACTGCTGTGTTATAAAATATGGCACATTGCCTCATAAAAGGAAGCTACTTTAATTCATATTCACAAAAAATGTACATCATGATTACTTGTTTTGCTAAATGTCTTAGATTCCATGTAAGTGGTTGGGCCAGTATGGAAAACATCAGACCGCAAAACTCAGGACAAGTTAGCAGTTCAATCAGGAAGTAAATGCTTTAGAGCACCAACAAGGCTGGAGTTCAAGGATGCCTTGAGCCCTTCATTCCTAAACCAGCCCAAAGCTGCCTTTGGACAGCTCACTCTCAACATGACAGAGGAGGTAACACCTCACACCAAATGTCTAGTGACTCCTCCAGACGAATAAGGAACTGACAAGCTACAACAGCATTCTCAGATGAAGAGAGGCTGGCTAGCCAGGATGAGACACACAAATCAAACAGCAGGGATCCAAAAGCTTATGTTTCCTGCACCATTCCCCCTTTAAAGAGTGCAACAAATTCTGTGAAGTTAAAGTCCTAAAGACCTTTCATTTATTTTATTTTTATGTAATGTAAATCTAAACTTGATTTAAAATTCATTGCATAAGTGATTATAAACCATTTAACTTGGGCACAACCATAAATTCCTGACAGTGAAGTCTGATTTGTGCAGATCCTTACTCTGCACAAGAAGCTCTCTGTTTAGTAATCATACCACTTTTCATGTGGAGGAGGAATAGTTTCAGAGGTAGAACAGAAACCATACCACCATAGCACTCCCTCCACAACTTCTTTTTTGTTTCTCTTACTTTTGAAATTAACTGCCTTCAATTGCTTTGTTTCTTTGCTGATTTTGGCAGCCCCACTGGGAACTTAATTTTTGTGCACAGAGAGTCTTCATATCACTTTCCAAAATTTCATTGCCCACGTTCATTCTATGGCTTTTGCAGTACACAATCTCTGCCTGCAGAACGGCCTCACCAAGTGGGTACTGGAGTAGTTTATGCTTTATGAAGTTTTCTCAGGGTTTTGCTTTTTGGGTATTGTGTTTTGTGGTTTTTTTGGTTTTTTGTGGTGGGGGCTTTTTTGTTTGGTTGGTTTGGTTTTTTGTTTGGTTGGTTTTTTGGTTTTGTTTTTGTTGTTGTTGTGTTGTTTTGTTTGGTTGGTTTTTTTGTGGGTTGTTTTTTTTTTTTTGGTGTGGTTTTTTTTTCCCTCAAGAGGTGATTGAAAACAGAGAGAAAAAGCCTGGTTCTCTTTTTTTTTTTTTCTTTTAATACTCTTATTCTGAGAACATGTATGACAATACCTCTTGGAAAATTTCTCCTGTCCAACAACATGCTCAAAGTACTCCTTTGCCAGAGGCATTCACTCATTATATAAATCAAATAAGCATACAAAACCAGACAAAAAGTGACTGGTAATGCCCAGTGAATTTCTGTGCTCAGCTATGATGATTTGGTGCATTGCATGCAGATGTCAGGTATTTTTATAAAGAGCTCCATTGTGCAGGGCCCCACTACTCCTCCATTGCTCCCAGCACTCCCTTAAAAGGGGGGTGGTGGGCAGACAACCATTCCAGCTGGGCTTGGAACCTCGTCTGAGTCAGGAAAACCACAGCTCATAAGCAAAGAGGAAGCATAATGTTCTACAAGGACAAAACATTAGCAAAAATGTCACTCAGCCCCAGTTCCACATGTTGGCTGCCACGGCCTCTTCCTCCTAGCATGCCCGATTGATATAAATTCCATCTGCTCAGCAGCCAAGTGACAGAGAAGAAATACCAGCATCTGGTCTCTATTGCTGTCGGGTTTTTGTTCCATGTTAGACCTTAGCTAGAAACATATGAAGAAATGAAGGTGCTGGCAAGCAACTAAAAGGCTGCACTGGCACAAATGAGACTTTCTGATGCTTTTCACACTTCACTCTGGGTTTTTACAGAGAAATAGGTAGAGGAGACTTGATAAACTGAGTCTGGAGAGCCAACAGGCCTGGAGGTCATTCGGTGTTTCTAACTTTTTTTGAGGGTTTAAAACTGTAAAGCAAAACAATTTTTTGTAACACAACAGAAGGTAATGAAGTCACACAAGAATGTTGCTCTTCAGCTAGTTTTTTTTTTTTCCTCCTTCTCTTAAACATCCACTGGTTTGGACCTGATCCACAAACACTTTATATTCTCCTGAGAAGCAGCCGGAAAGTGCCAAACCACAAACTTTTCTTTTAACCCCACTGCATCCAGCAGAAAGCAAGTGTTTTAAACCAAAGAGAGAGTGCTTTTCAAGAGCAACTCCTGAAGAGGTAGGGGACACTGTGAGTCAATGTGAGTGCGTGTGTGTGTGTACATTCAAAGATTTCTTTGAGGAATGACCCCTCACACCAATAGAGGTGCAAGAAAAAATAAAGGTGTGACAGAGAGGAAAGCAAAAAAGAAAATACATTCTTAATAAACTTGGGGAAAGATAATTTTCTCCTTGCCAAAAACAAATGGAGCCAAAAACTTAGGATGGCATTTTGTACCTAAAGAAATCCAAAACTACACAGAACAGCTGGTGCACAGGTTGTTTACAGTAAGGTAAAATATTTCTAAAGTTTAAAGTGAAATCTAGATATTCCAAATCAATATATAATTTGCTTTTATTAGAATAAAAATAGTCTTCCATTAATTCACAGTGCCTCCAGCCCTTGTTGGTCTCATATGATTCCCTCTGCAATACAACGTTCTCCTCTTTTGTGTGACAGAACAACAAACTGACAGAGAGAAATGAAGCGAGTGAACAGCTATCGGAATGACATTATAACACCAATGAGAGAGAGCGAGAGAGAGAGAGCACGTGTAGGAGAAGAGCTCTCAAGAACACATAAATACATAATAGAGTCCTGGAACACTTAATAATTAATTGTGAGGAAGAAGCCTTTATTTCAACAGAAAGAAGAGCTTCTAACCAGCAACCCCATAAGAGTGGAACAGTCCAGTAAACTGACGCCCAGAAGGTAGTTCCATGCCAATTCCTTCACAAGGTGAAGTTCCCCTTTCATACGTGGCCAGGCTCACCTCAACACACTGTCTGCATTGCATCCTCAAATAAAGTCTGAAATGGTACTTGACTCCTGTGTCCTGCATGCAATGGAACTGCTCCCAGTGCGTTCAACAGGTTTTGCACCTAAACCAATAAGGTCAGCAATCTAGCTTACCTAGTTGGATAATGAGTATTACAAGACCCCCTAATTAGGGTCAAATATTCCACTGCTGGTTCATCTCACTGAAGTGTTACTTTAGGCATCTGAAGTTGCTAACTTAGTGTTCTTCAGTGGAAATTATTATTCAACTTGTAACCCAGATGAAAAGTCTTAAGTACACATATTTTTGTGAAGAATCGGTAGTGCTTATCCATTAACAATGTGCCTTCATACAATCAGTGGTTTAGACTATTACAAAGAGTTTGGAGGGAGTATTTCAACCCCAGGTCTCTTTGCATGGAATGTCTGCCTCTAGGAGTTGCCATTTACTCATCATCCAAGCAAACTCAGCATGGACATTTTCTCCCAGTAGTGCTTTCCTCAGGGCATTCCTGCAGTGCCACTCCTCCAGAAGAATTCTGATTTTCACTGATTTGTTAGAAGGCCAGATTGGAGGAGGCCCTGATTAACCTGTTTGAGTGAAAGCTGTCCCTGCCTATGTCAAGTACTCTTGCAAGAATCTTTACATAAGCAAATAATTCAAGCTCACTATTCAACCCAAAGAGTACTATCTTAATTAATGTAAATATAGTTGTTAAATGATGCAAGTTGCTTTGCCCTAGTTTCTACTCAGGGCAGAAACTGCCTTAATACAACAGCTACAAAAGTAATATAGCAACTAATTATGTATCACTTTGCTTCAGAACACCTCTCCAAAGTACTATCTTTGTTCACGAGATCTGTCTCTTTTTTGCCTTGACCGTAAGGATTTCCTGTTCACAGAGTGCTTACAAGCAGTTTCTTCTATGCAAGAGGATGAGGTAAAAGTAACTTCCCCAGCCAAGGCTACTTAGGAAAGAAAGCCTATTACTCTCAAAGAGATGGGGCAAGTATTCTGTTATGCAGAGTAATGGAGTAAAAATGTAACCTTTTATAACAAGGTGGCAACCAAAGTCACTTTTATCTTCCCTCTCCTTCCCCCAAATAGGTAGTTGATACAGAGTCTCAGTTGTCTTTTTGTTCAGATTTCTAGAGGATGAACATCACTGTGGGTACTACCACAGTAAAAATAAACAGTAGGACACTCTTTATAGCATTAAAATAGATATGTGCCCATAACTGCTATATATAACGGTTCAAACTAACTCCAGGATTAAACTTTCAGTGAAATCAACATGGTTGAGTGAGACTTGACTTAAAACAATTTGTAAGGTATCTCACTGGCCAGAGCATTATACATTATACTTCCCTAAGGCAAGGCTCGGCACACAGTCGGCGATGAGAGGGGACAATTGAGCTGCCTAATGCTGGAACCCATCAGTGCAATTTTCCACAAGCCAGGAATATGAAATAGTGCAGCTGCTGGGATGAGTGAGTAGCTGAAGGAGCTTATGTGAGCTTCAATAGCAGGCCTGAGCAGCGCTCCACTGTGAATGACAAGTGATGGGACAAATCACTGGGGAGCTACCGATGAGTTATTAATGGTGACAGGTACACTACCTGGGAGACAGGTTGAGAGGGAAAAAAGATTATTTATAAGTGAATAGTTAACAGCTGTACCCACTGCTAAGCATTACATGGATGCCACAAACTGTAGAATTCAAATCTTGGGTTATTCAAGCACGAACAACTGTCTGTCACCAAACTGCAATGCATCGGTACAAATTAAGGTGGGAAAGATGAGATGAGGCTGGAACGATGCCTTGCTCAAGTAGGCAATGTCATCACAGAGTGCAGATAAGAGCTAGAGAAGGGCTGAGATAACCATAAGGTGAAATATGGTTCTTAATAATAATGATGAATTTGCAAGAACAGCTTTTTAATTTTTCCTGAGGGCTTCTGGAAGAGAACAGATGCTGAATGTGTCCTGTACTGACATGAATAAATGGGGGGGAAAATATAATAAGCAAAAGAAATGTGTTCGAAAAAGTTTTTTTCCGATTTGAGAAAAAATATATTTTGTGGACATAATTTCTTCTATCTCCAGCCCCTCCCAAGTTTTAAAGCCACATTGTTAAGCTTATAATATAACATTCTTACACCTACAATAATATAGTTACACACTTTTTCCCAAAAGAATGAAACATTGTAGTACTGAGTATATTACATGTGAACCGAACAAAAATCTTTCTTGTCTGTTTCTCTTGTAAAATCCTGCATCAAGAGAAGCAGGAAAAACAAAACAAACCCCAAAACAAGAGCCAACCCTCCCGCCAACCACACACAAACATCGTGTCCCCCCCTCATTTTGGAAATATTTTTGTAATGTGAACATAACCATGAAAGAAACTGGTTTTGAGTCCTTTCCTATTCCACTGCAAAGATATGTCTCTGCAGTAACTGCTTACATAGAAGAAAAACAAACTAAGAATTTGATGGCTTTTTTGTGGTCTTTTAATGCAGTAGAGCAGTTAAATACCTGCAAGACCAGTCAGATGCCAAGACAATAAGCAGGTGCTCCACTGACTTCTAGGCTTCCACAAAGCACAGGTTGGGAATCGTGCACTAGATGTCTGACCAGAGACACTCCAACAAAATGTGTCAAATGGCCAATTTATTAAAAAAAAAAAAGAGAGAGAGAGAAAGGATGAGAAAAAGCATAAAAGCATTACCTAACTAAATGCTTAAGCTTAAAGTTTAGTTTATCTTGAGATATGCTCTCAAACAGATTGCAAAATGGTAGGACAATGGTTAGTCAGCAAGAGCTGGGTTCCTAGAAGATGGAGGGAAAAACTCTATGGTTACTGCCACTCTCAATTCTATGCCACAGGGACACCGTGCTTTTGCATGCTCAGGAGGAGATGTGTGAGCCAGAAAAGGTTCACACTTCAAAAAGCTTCTAAGGCTTTAAATTATAAAGACAGAAACTGATTTAGCATTGTAACTGTTTGCAGGATTTAGTACAAATTTTTCAGTTTAGGCAAAGTGAATATCACTAAAAGGCAAATAGCCTCCTGTGTGTGTATATGCGTGTGTGCATGTTTGGGGTGGATGTGATATTAGTCAAGCTTACTCATTACTTGCTTTCTGATCTTCACAAGATGAAATTATTTCTCCTTGTCTGTTTCATTCCAGTTCTTACAGAAAGCTGCTGCAATTCCTCAGTGTCTGAACTTCTCACACTGTGAATCGGTACTTAAATATATAGTCAAGATGAATAAGACTGTTATATTTTATCTTAAGAATTGGTCATTACAGTATTTTTATTAAAATACTATGCTTCGTAGAAACTGCTTTTCACACAACTTTTAGGTACTAAACAAACACAACATCATTTTCAAAGGTACAGTAAGAGATTCAGAAACTCAGTATAAGTTGGATTTAGCATTAGTAGCCTTCTGAAAATACTGCAGTGATATCCCCAGATATTATTGATTAAGCCCTTCTTTCTCTTCCCTCCTATTTTTAATTTTTTTTTTTAATGCTTAAACAGTGACATGCTAGAAGAGCTTGTCAAAAGGCAAAGGAAATTTAAGTCAAATTTCACAAAGAGTGAAATTTGAAAAGTTAATTCCCTATCCTTAACTATCAAAAAGCATGGCATTTAGAATTAGCAAGGTGAGCTTAGTTTTGATCTCTCCACCTCAACTATACAGTGCCTTACTGCACAAGTTGTTCCATTGGTTACAAGCAGTTTGCCTCTAAATAACCATTTTCTTTCTTATATTTGTAGATGGAAACTGAAATAGCAGTTTCTTTAATTCTTAGATGGAAACTGAAATATCAGTATCTTTAATTTTTCTTTAGGGATAGGTCTGTGAATTTGGAAGCACATCTGAAAGTCAAGTTTGCATGGAGATATCAGTGCCTGCTGCTATCATGCTCAAAAAGTAAAATTGTAACTTACTTTAGGAAATTGTATACACAAAAAGAATAACTTCAAAATTTTGTTGGCTACCTTTCAGCAAAAGCAAACAAACAAAGCCACTAAAATTGTCATAAAACATATGGCGCAAACCATGAGTGTGTTTATTTTTATCAGTCAATATTATTTACCATGTAAGCAGGTCAGAACTAATGCTTCAAGGATTATACACAACAGTGTATTCTTTTCAGTTCCACACACTGAGTCCATCCAGCAGAAGCAGAAGTTCCCTGTTTTCCTTCATAGAAAATGCAGTACTATTTGGGTTTTTTTAATTCGTTATAAATTCTTGAATGACACAAAGGACAAGCTGCTAATAGCAATAAAAAGTCAGGATACTAGGAAGGAAGGCTGTTTTCTAAACATGCCAAAGTTTGTTGGAAATTTAACATTCAAGGACTCTTCCCTTCTCTCTATTTGATCCCTAGCTGTACTGTGTTCCTCACATTACCTCAGTTTTTCAAGTATTAACAAGTACTTCAAACACTTTTGCAAGCGTCCTCCTCTTTTGCACGAAGGGTATTTGGTAAATTATGTCCACATGTTTCAAAGGGAACAGAAATATGTACCTTAGTTTGTATGTACAACAAAATCAGCCTGGCAGGCTGGTCAAAGTCCTGGCTCCCTGTGCAGCCAGAGTCAAAGAGCTGTGCTCTAGGGTGGCTGGGTGGGTGCAGGCCACCTACTCCACAAAACTCCTGCTTGGGGCAGGAAAGAAAGACAGCAGCAATACGGACCAAAGAAGTTAAGATCTTCCTTTAGTGAGGCTCTGGTCAACCTGGACATTGACAAAACTGACTTGAAGGCCTCATTATGAGAATCTGAGTCTCCATTTGTAAAATATGCCATAAATGATCCATGATCTGGTTTTGAGAGATGTGATAAATGTCTGTGCAGAGACAAACGGACTCGACCCCAGTGAAAACAGTTAACAATATACCAAGAATCTTTAGAAGCCTACAATTTTTAATTGAAACATACTTTCTTGTACAGTTCTCACAACCTACTATTCATCTCTTTTTAACTAAAGGGCAATGCTTACAGGAAGAGAACTGTTGTGTGACCTCAGCTGACCTACATTCATTGAGACCCCAATTCAGAAAAATACACAAGTATACGATTAACATTAAACATGTGAACAGATCTTTGTTGAAGTCAAGGGTATTAATTGTTTAAAGTTGGGTAGGTGCTTACATACCTTAGTGAATCAGCAACCACTTTCTGACAGCAACTGAGCAGTTCTCTGGGTAACAAATTAAGTTTGGCTCCCTATGCCTTTACGTCTCTAGTGTCCAGTAAGCTGAGACACTTTTGGTTTTCATCTTCTTAACCTCTTTCCACCCTGCTTCTCTACTTCTCTACTATGTTTTCTTTGGTGCTTCAAAAGGGATGCATTACTTTTTCTTCAGAGTAGAACTCCCAGTGTCTCTCTCTACTACCCAGCCACATGCACGAAGCATATAGAGACTATCTATATTTTCAGCACTTTCCTTCTCATCTCTTAGTTACAGAAAGCGTTGTTATACAAGTCCGGTTCATTTGAATAGCCAGATAAAAACAAACAAACAAAGAAAGAAAGACTTTCCTAAAGTGCAGTAGCTGCTGAAATTCCAATACAATTATCTTGTATGAACTGAGGGTAAACACTCTGCCAAAGTGGAAGTGAGTATCTTCGTAAGGGACTTACAGAGTACTACAGCATAAAGCAGACTGGTGATGGGGGAAAGTCTTACAGCTGCACACCTAAAGTCTGGTATTCATAATACCTAAATTCATACGGTATTACTGAAGATATTATTCTGGCATAGGAGTATATGTAAAATTTCATTTCAAATTTTCAGTTTGAAGCACTTCTGAAGCACCTCAAACTGGATTCAATCAAAGTTCTCATGTGCTTCAAAGCCTATAAAACTTTATATTGCATTGGCATTTCTATCCTGCTCTAAACAAATCTCAACATCAATATAACAAGCAGTTCCATACTAAGGTGTTACATTTTCATTGAACTATTTTATCCTGCAGGTTACTATTCACCAAAAAAAAACCCACATAAACAAACAAACAAAAAACATGTATTTTTTACTTTTTCCGTAGTTCCAGAAAAAGTGTATAGCTCAGGTTACTTATTCACAGTGTTTCCATGACCCTATGTGAGAGGTATCTCACATAGAGAATCTCACAGAGATTCTCTTCCAACTACCAGAAAAACCTTCCATTTAATAACTGTTGTAGGCTAGTATTAGTACTACATGTAAGAATACTGCACTACAACATGGTAATAAAATTGGCAAATTGAAATATATACAGGGTTACAGGACAGTTCAGTTCATAACACATTAAGTTCCAGGCTTTGAGAAGACATACAACTAGGCATTATGGGAAATTTACTCTTTAAGATTCCACTTAAGCTCATCTGGTACAATCAACTTGCTAGCAGTATGTGGCTGGAGGAACACAGGCTTCTCAAGCCACAGCCTCCAAATGAAGGCTGGAAGTGACCAGTGCAGAGATCATAGAATCACAGAGTCATAGAATCAGCCAGGTTGGAAAGGACCTCTGAGATCATCAAGTCCAACCCTCGATCCACTACTGCCGTGGTTATTAGATGGCTGCCATTCTGTCTCTGGAGCACCCCACTTCTGCTGGTCAGTTGCTCTATAAGAGCTTCTTACATTCTGTAACACCCAGGTTTTCTGCAGCCCCAGAACAAGCACAGTTGTGTGAGCAATCTGCTACAGACATTATTAATTCCCCATCCTTTTTCTCCCAAGAAACGTATCTCTGTCTTCAGCTCTGGCAGAAAATGGATGTCATGAGTCTTATATCCATTACCTCACAACTCTTTGAGCCTACATAGAAGAGAGATCTGTTTTGTATTCTCTAGTACTGTTTGAAATACTCCTATCAAGACGAAATCAGCTCCCATGTGGAAAACAACTAAATTTGTACCAGTTAAATTCTTTAAACCCAAATTTATTTTTATTTTATGAAATTCTTTCTAAGAGATGGGTTGTGCAAAAGCATTTTTGTGGATTGCAACATTACATAGCATATTTCATTATATATATTTATATTTAATATATAAGTATAACAATATAACATTTATTTAAAGTTTATGTACGCAGGAACATTACTGCAGAACAGCCAACTCTTGCAATTTTATCAAAAATCTCTTCATATGGCAAGGTGGTGGTTTTTTGTTTTGTTTTTTTTTGTTTTCTTTTGTTCTGGTGGGGGGTTTTTTGTTGGTTTTTGTTTTTGTTTTTACTGTATCTGCTTCCTGGCGTTCCTGTATTGATTTCCTTTTCTATCCAAAGAAGTTTTCTTCTTCTTCTTCTGCCTTTTTTTTTTTTTTTTTTTTAAGTTTCAAAATAGGAAGAAGCTTGAAAATAAAAATCTAACTTTCTCTGGTATAAAATGTAAATAAATAAATAAAATTAGTAAATCTAACATTTTAAACCAATTCCCTAATTTTCAGAATCTGAATTTATGACCTTCTAAGGTTTGAGGTTACTAATACTGAAATAGTTAATATTATTATGTTGACTTTCTGTAGTGACAATTCTTTCCTGAACCATTCACCAAGCATTCATTCAGCTATAAATTTAGCTAACTGAACAGAGCAAATTTTCCCAGGTATTGCCCTAGCTATTTCCAAATAGTCTGAGAGCTTTTAATGGAAAGCCTGGTGCAACATAAGCTAGATTTCAAGCAACCTGATGAGTGGGTTTATTTCTTCTATTCCTATTTGACAGCACCATATGTGAACTTGGATACAAGTTAAAGACATCCAATATCCCGACTGCATGGATAAAAATGTAATTACATTAACTCTATTACCATATCTGCATCCCTATGCAAGTGATACAGATACACACAAATTCCAGGAAGCTGATATATACCAGGCTAGCAGTCTTAAAAGTCTATCTGTCCTACAAGTGACTTCCTTCTGCAGGATGACTGTCAGTCTGTAACACAGGTTTCCACACCCTTTCTCCACACCCTTTCCCCACACCCTTTCCAGCAGATGAAAAATATAAGACTTGAGGGTGCAATTATGGCAAGATTCATCATGAAGAATCCACCAAGACTGGATATAAAAAGACATACTTTCCCCTACTACAAAAGGTAAAAATTAACTAATAAAGCAAATCCTTCCCCTTCCATTTGCAAAAAAATTATTAAAAAATATTTACTGAAATTACTGTTACAGTGGTGGTGACGTTTCAGAATTTGACTAAAGAATAATCATAATTACACATTCTATTTCATTAGAGGATCTCAAAGCACTTCATAAACATTAATTAACAACATTCAAGTATTAATTGGGATGATTAGAACATTTTGTAAAAGCCATAGGGGAGGAGAAAAATCAAGCTGAAGCACAAAGGACTCATGCAGCAAGTTAATATATTAGAGCCAGTAGAATAATACATATTTCCTGGCTTCGAGTTAAGTATTCAAAATGCTAGGACGCGGTGCAAAATGACAAGCAAATCGTAGAAGATATTTCAGCATAGGAAAGAAAAGTAAATTTCTTAATTAAAATATTGGAGTTCATCCTCATTAGAATCAAAATGTACCTTGATAAGTAAAAGGGGGTTGTCTGTCTACATTCAATGCTGTCCTCTTACTGCCTAGAAGGCAACAGTAAGTGTTAATGACATTTACCCCTCCTAATAAGAGTCACTCACACTTCACTGTTATTCCTTGTTATTGCTCAGGACAGGCACGAGTGCCTCATTGAAAGATCAGTGCTGCAAGGGAAAAAAGTCCCCATGAGATCCCTTGGACGTCAGGAAAAGCAGTAAATCAACTGATGCTGGACAGATGACAAGTTTGATTCTCTGTGGCTCTTCTTGATTTCTAAGTGTCTGTGGGCCTTAATTTCGTAAGTGCCTGAAGTCAAAGCTGACACACAATCAAAACCGCACCTAAACTCAAAGCAAGAGGTTTCTAAACTGGGGGAAAGTCTTAAATCCATTAAAGTGTCATGGTCCGGACTCCATACTCTTTAATTGAGGTAACCTTCATTGATGTGTAGCTGAGTGGTTAACATCAAAATACTATCACCTCCAGGACCATGCTTTGAATTCAGCCTGAGGTTCTCTATGAAGAGAGTAGTCTGTAAAAAGCAGAACTTCTAATCTCCAAGCTGTGTTTTGTGAGAAGAATGATGCTAATTCTTCAGATTCTTGGCACAACTCACTCCACAGAAACACACATATTTCCCTTTGATCAATAGCTTTATGTCCTTTTGTTTTCTTTATTTTATAACAGGTCACTGTAGTTATTTCAAGAAAATTGAGGTGGACAGTAACCCCAAGATCCTGTTCTCAACTCAGTGGTCAAATTTCTTTGACATAGTGCAGCATGTGTTCTGGTACAGGCTTCAACATGGCATTGTCAGCAAGAAAAGTGATTTTCCAGGCTAGGCAGAAAGCCCTTCTCTCCCTTCCCCTCATCCACACAGAATCCGTCTCAAAATCAGAAAAAAACTTGTCACAGACACACACACTCATGTTCTATTAGAAATACAAATACAATTAGATTGTCAAAGTATGTGCATATATATACATATGAATATACATATATACAGATACACACACATATATACATATGGAATGCATATATATATCAAGGAAAAAGTTCTGTGATCATAAATAGTTAATAGAAATTCAACCACATTCTGAAGCAAGAAAGCTGGAAATAGTTTCCTCCTTGGCTTACCTGCCAAGACCCAAGTTCAGGGCTCTGTTTCTCCTGAAACGTTTGATGGCATCACTCACACCTAAAACAGCCTAGGGAGTGAACTGTTCCTCCCACCTCCTTCATTCTCCACTCTGCTTTAGGCGTTTGTGATTTCTATCACAAGAGAGACACAGGACGATGAACTCAAGCCTTGGCAGGTGAAGAGATTTTCAGCTCCATTTTAAAAAGCAAGAGCACACTGTCAGGGCACACGCATGACAGACTATCAGTAACAGCCACTGCCATGCTCTGCAGCCTAGTAGCTGTGCCCAGCTGTGTGAAACTACATCAGTGGAACCATGGCTTCTCACCCCAGGTACTATAAACAATCAGTATATATTCCAGGTAGGACAAACACACCTACACAAAAGTGTCCGTCTCTCTGTTTTGTTTTGGTTTGGGTTTTTTTGTTTGGTTTGGTTTTGGTTTTGTGTTTTTTTTACTTTGACGGTCAAAAATATTTGCCATTAAAAGGCTATATTTGTATTTCTGAGCAATGTGAAGCATTACAGCTATAAATGCTATTTCATAGTAGTCACTAACAACTAGCATCATGTATAGCGCTGTACATATCAGAGGTTATACAGCCCTCTGCTTCATTACCCTCGCAAGATGCAAGACACAGAGCAGCAATAGCACAGCTCTCCAGCTGCACATATTCTGGAAAACCAAATGATCTCTGCATGTTATGGAGACATCTGTTGTTACATAAATTGTCCTGGTGGCATTCAGAAGTGTCATCAAACTCTCTGGACTTTATTTTTATTCTTGTCCTGTTCAAGTGTGAACAGTCATGATAAATACAGTCATGTAGCACCAGTGTGATCAGTATTGTTTCTATTAGAGGCGTGGCATCAAAAGCAGCAGGTAAGTCAGATGTCAGGCAAGTTGGTGAAGATACAGAGAAAATTTGAAAGTACTTCACACTGTAGAACAAGTGGCACTGACTGCTTTGCTCAAACATACAACAATGCTACCCTCTGTTCAGCAGTTGTGTTTTGTTTCCTATTTCCCTCATCATGGCCAAAGGTTTATCTGAGCTTTTTGCACCCTCTGTTTAGAGTAGATATAGGACAGTCACTCCTAGCTTAGTACAGCTAAGATGAATACAGAAGAGGAAGGGGCATAGCAGAGAATCTCTGTTCCACAGAAGTGCAGGAGAGTCACACTATACCGACACACATGGGTGAAGAGAAACAACTTAAAAGACTAGCATGCAGTGATGCCATAGGATGAACAAAAAACTCAGGAGATGGACACATCATCTAACAGATCCTTTTCATCTTTTTGTGCTAAATAGGCAAAATCAGAGAAGGAGGGGAAGTTGAAACTACAGTGAGGTTGAAGCAGGGAAGATAAGCAAGTAAAAAAGTGGTGGGGGGCGGGGAATGGGAGGCAGTGACAACAGAATAAGTAAGTTGAAGTGGAGAGGAAGGAGGGAGCAGACAGGCAAAAAGAACAAGAAACAGGCAGAGAACATACAAAAGATACACATTTAAATCCCATGTGGACTGCAGGAGTAGAAGTCTGGATAAATGTTACCCAGCTTCGAGCCTTGGTTGCTCTGTGGAAAAACAACATCAGAACTAAAGAACACATATGAGTGTTAACAACAACTACAAAAGGGAAAAGAAAACACAAGACATAATTGTATCTAACAAAGCTGAAAAAAGTGTATAAAACTGTAAAAGGGTAACTTTCTTCCTTATCAAGTAATTAAATGTGGGTGGTAGCTATTATAGGAAATATGATCTTTCACGCATGTGAAAGATTTAGGTTGCACTTTAGCTTTGTTAAAATCTTTACCAGATAAACTTTTTAACCTTTATGTGTATCAGTCTTACTACAGATAAAAAGGGCATAATACTCCCAAAGACGTGGAAAGACTTAAGTGACTGCTTCTTAAAATGCATGGAAATCCTCCAGTGGTCACAGCTAAACAAGTGCCAAGTATTAATTAAGATATTGACAAAGAGACCAATGAAGAATGAGAAGCAATATCTATTAAATAAATACACAACCTTCACATACAAAATCAATTTTTATTTATTTATGGTGCTAAACCGTCAACAAACTTTTGTTGGGTTTTTTTCATAATTCGATTGCCTATTTCTCTTAATTTTCTTTATCACAAATAATATAGCATACCAATCCTTTAAATGTGTTCTTGCTGTGAAAGACAAAATCAATAAATCAACTGATGGCACTTGGGAGAAAAAAAAAAACTGACAGAAACTTCACATGACTCATGATCATAGATAGCAAACTACACTGAACTTAACATACGATATCAACACTACAACAACCTGACACCACACGTCTACCCTGGAAAAGCTGTTATCAGAGCAGCTGTTTGTTTTCTTTCTAATGTTCTTTATGTTTAAGCAATGAAAGCTGTATGACAGGCTGTTTAATAAAACAGTCCTTGCACTTTGGTTCTATAGCAAAAGTTCAAACATCTTTAAAGGCAAATGATTTCAGACAGGAAAGCTAAGACTCTAAAGTCTCTAAAGGAGGTCAGACAACAATAGAACCCATCCTTTTCTGAAATTCTCAACAGACAAGTCAATGGTGGGCAGTATTTCATTTCAGAACAGTAAAGCAATTTCCATCTCTGCATATGGCTAATATTCCACCTGCTTAGAAAGTGAGGTGTTGCAGGATTACTCCAAGAGCAAACAGAAAAGAAATCAATAACAGTATTATTAAAGATGTTCAAATTTCTTTCTCTGGTCTCTTTCCAAATCTCTTGACTTAATCTGAATGTGAGAATGGTGTGCATGAACAAACTAATTTTGGTAAATTAGGGCAGCAAACAAATTTCTTATTCCACCAAGAGCAACTATGTTTTACAAAAATTTGAGAAATTCCCAGTCAAATATAACATCAATATATATAACCACGTAATTGGGCTATGCATACAACTAATTTTTCTTTTAAAATCTCAGAACTGAATTATTTAAACTGCACTCTGAATTTCACAATTTGAATGAGTTTGGTTTAGTTAATGGGATGTTGTTTTTTGAACAAATGTTTAAATCTACCACCCCACATCCTCCCTGTCCATGCATACCTTCTGAGAGTATGCCTTCTCAGCTGACTTCTTGCTCAACAGTTGTTTTAGCCCTACAGAACAAGCACAGCAATGGGAGAATAAACCAGTTTTTGCAAAGCAGAAAATGTTATCTAATAATTTTGAATTTCATCATCTTTCACCAATGATTTTGCCATGTAAAAGACCTTCATTTAGGATTAGTGATTCCCCATGCACTGTCCAACGTACAAATTTTTGTGAGTGAGCCTCCTTTTGGACCTATAAAATACCCATACTCTTCCAGCTGGATTTAGTTTTGATTTTGTTCTGTGTTATTTATTTTTTGTAATTTCTCATAGCTGTGAATGGCACCAGAGAGTCTGGCAGCCAAGATGTTGCCTATGAGCTACTATTATCTACTTTTTTCAAGGGAATGATGATAAAAACAGGAATCCTAGCTCTAGATCCTTCTCCTGATTCTACCAATGTTCTGTTCTGTGCCTCTGCTTCCCTCTTTGCACTGTAAAGATAATATTTATTTTCCTCTTTTACACTAAGGGAGTACAAAACAGTTTTGATCACAGAACAGTTGAAAAAGTGTTGAGCTGTTACTCAGAACACTGAATCATTATTTGTGAAGAGTCAGTTTATGGCCGTTAAGTTATAATCACATGTCCTGTCTTCTGCAGCTGGACCAGTGTAAAAGCTGAATGCCCCAGCTGTTCACTTCTAGTGGCATAATCGCTCTCTAGCCCTTTCCTATCAGAATAGTCAGGACTAACTTACACATGTTTAGGAGGAGGATTTTTCTAACCCGGTTTGTTTAGAGAGAACCTGGCTAGGGAGCAATTACAAATGTAGCTACACTAGCAAATGGGTGGGGTAAAGTATTCTCCAGTGCTGAGCAGATGAGAACAGCTGGCAAAGTTACCTCTTCACTCAGCTCAGCTGGAATTAAACCAGGACTGGAGACTCACGGTTGAGCTGTTCTTTACAGCAAAAGTAATGTCACCCAAATCAATGGAGCCACTAATCACATACTTCTCTTTGAGTAGCATGTGCAGAATCTGACCCAAAACAGCTGCTGTTTTTGACAAAAATAATCTCTTATCATGTAAAATTGCTGTATTAGTTGTTCCCAAAAGAGGAAACTACAGGGTCACTAACAGCTCCACACCAAATACAGTAACTTAAGTGCTGAAAAAGAAGCCTAAAAACTGAAGCACTCTGAATGCCTATGGAGCACACACAGTCCAGAATCTTCCCCCCTATGCAGTGAAGTTTTTTTGAGAATCACTCCTAAAGATTGAGAGAACAACTCCTCCTCTAAAACATTAATCCTGTGAGCAGTCCGATGACACTGTTGACCAAACTGTCACTCAGTGACATTCCAGAGATAGGTATCTATTCACCAGAAACTAGGTTTACTGCACAGAGGTCAGAGAAGCTTGCCAGGTCTTAATGCCTTTCAGCCATTACTGGCAATGTTGTGACTGTGCCCAAATGTGAAAGGCGTTGTTATCATATTACCTCTCTTGGCTTCAGGCTTCCTTGACTTCCTGTGCTCCATTAAGACATCCACTGAATGAAGCCATAAATACTGCATTTTTCTCTGCCCACTGCTTTTTAATTTGCTATTTAGAAATATTATTAGTCAAAGTGAGGGTATTATAAATAATCCCACCCACCATGCAGCACTAATACACAACCAGAGAGAGGTGCTGTTTCCCTCTTGTTTCTCCAGTGGACGAATAGTGAGGTTTTTCTCAAAAGCTACCGGGAAAAAGTTGTGGCATTTTCGGGGGGGGGGGGTTAGGGGGAAAGAAGGGTTTCATTATGCATCTTGAACAGAACAGAAAACACTAAAGTAATTGATTTGGAGTGGATATATACATAATATACATGATTTTGTAAAGTTACAAGTGTAAAATATTATTTTTATTAGATTAGAAACAAACAAGCTAGTTTACTGCTTAATGTTTCTCTAACTACACTATAATAGCAAATCTTTTCCTACAGATATGTACTTCTGTATTTCACGTACAATAAGTATGTAATCATCATCATGGCTAGGCTTTGTGAATGAAGATTTGGGAAGGGCTCTACCCACATTCGCTACAAGTGCACTGGTGGCTAAAAAGGCCAATAGGAGATAGACAAGTCCGGTTGCAAAAGGCACAGCAGAAAGACTCCTTAGGTGGTAAATTCTGCAAGGCACGATTCTTTCTGCATTGTCTTTTCTCCTCCAGAGTGATCCTGCGTGTGTCCTCAAAGGCATCAGTAGTATTATACATAGTGTGTCTCCAGGCCTCCCGATTGGAGGCCAGAGTAGACCAGTTATGATGATCAATATGGCCAAGGCTGAGATGTTGTTTCAGGGAGTCCTTGTATCTTCTCTTCGGGGCTCCTCTCTTTGGCAGCCGATGGCAAGTTCACCATAAAGCAAGATCTTAGGGAGGCGGTGGTCCTTCATCCTTGAGATGTGTCCTGCCCATCGCAGCTGTGTTCTCAGCAACATGGCCTCAATACTTGTGATAGCTGCTTGTTCTAGAACAGACACATTAGTCACGTAATAAGTCCAGTGGATGTTTAGGATTGTACGGAGACAGTGTTGATGGAGGTGTTCTAGGAGTCGCAGGTGGTGGCAGTAGATGACCCATGAATCAGATCCATATAAAAGAGTAGACAGCACAATGGCTCTGTAAACACTGATCTTTGTGCTTTTCTTCAGGTGTTTATTTCGCCAAACTCTTTTATGGAGTTTTCCGAAAGCACTACATGCCTTTGCTAACCTGTTGTCTATCTCTCCATCGATCTTACCATCTGAGGAGATGATCCTACCTCAGCAGTAATTAAACTGTTGGACTGATTTGAGCTCTGGTTCACCAGTGGTGATATGGGGATGACGAAGACTTCCTGAGGTGCAGGCTGATAGAGAACTTCTGTCTTCTTTAAGCTGACTTCCAGCCCAAAAAGCTCAACAGCCTCTGCAAAGCAGGATGTTAAACACTGCAGAGCTGCTTCTGTGTGGGCAATGAGGGCATCGTCGTCAGTGTAATGCAGCTCCCAGACAAGATGGTTTAAGGTCTTAGTGTGGGCCTTCAGTCGCCTTACATTGAATAGGCTTCCATTGATACAATATTGGATGTAGATACCGTTTTCTTCATCAAGGTCTGTCGTGGCCCTTTGGAGCATCATGCTGAAGAAGACTGTGAATAGAGTTGGTGT
The DNA here is from genome assembly GCF_003945595.2 of Pipra filicauda. Classification (NCBI taxonomy): domain Eukaryota; kingdom Metazoa; phylum Chordata; class Aves; order Passeriformes; family Pipridae; genus Pipra; species Pipra filicauda. The sequence continues at coordinate 110,579 of NW_024104490.1, forward strand.
GAGAACGCAGCCTTGTTTCACACTATTGGTTATTAGAAAGGGCTCAGAAAGTGCATTGCCATATCTGACTCAGCTGCGCTGATCCTCATGACGATCATTTTAAGGAACTTGGGGGGACATCCTAAACATTCCAAAATCTGCCACAGACCTTTTCTGCTCACAGTATCGAAAGCTTTGGTGAGATCAACAAAGGTTGCATAGAGACCTTTGTTCTGTTCCCTACACTTCTCTTGCAGTTGTCTGAGAACAAATACCATGTCTGTGGTACTCCTGTTGGCTCTGAAACCACACTGGCTTTCAGGTAGAATTCCTTCTGCTATAGTGGGTATTAGTCTGTTGAAAAGTATTCTTGCCAGGATTTTGCCAGCAATGGAGAGCAGAGTAATACCTCGGTAATTTGAACAGTCTGATTTAACTCCTTTCTTCTTATACAAGGTGATGATGACTGCATCACGAAGGTCTGATGGTAGTTCACCTAGTTCAACAGCACACCACAAATTCGTGAAATTTAGCATGGAGTGCTTGGCCCCCATGTTTCCAGGCTTCAGGTGGAATTCCATCAACCCCAGCTGCCTTGCCGATTTTCACCTGCTGTATGGCCTTGAGGGTTTCTCCTAAACTGGGGGCAATATCCAATTCATTCTTCACCGACTGCTGTGTAATGCACTGAATTGCTGAGTCTTGCACTACACGGCTAGTACTGAAAAGAGTCTGAAAGTGTTCAGACCAATGATTCAGAATGGAGGTTTTATCTGTCAGAAGCGTTTGACCATCAGCGCTGAGTAGAGGGCTTTGGACCTGCTATGTAGGCCTGTATTCTGTTTTCAAGGCCTTACAGAATCCTCTGTAATCACCCGTAACTGTGCATAATTGAATTTTTTTCAGCTAGATTGATCCACCACTTGTTCTGGATGTCACGGAGTTTCTGTTGGAGGTTGCTGCATGCAAGATGAATGGCTGCTTTTCTTACACAAGATGGCTGTGCAAGGTGTGCTTGGTGAGCAGTTCTCTTCTTCCTCAACAATACCTGGATCTCTTGATTGTTTTCATCAAACCAGTCCTTGTTCTTCTTGCAGGAGAACCCTAAGGATTCTTCGGAGGACTGCAGGATACTGTTTTTAATATGGTGCCACTTTAATAAAGTGTTTCACGAAGAGGGATCAATAGAACGATTTTTGAGCCGAATTTGAAGATTTGCTTGGAATCTCTCTCTCACTATGGCTGTTTGAAGATTGTTAACTTGGAGTCTCCTCCTTGGAATATCACCCCTTTTAGGTTTGAACTTAAGGTTGAAGTTAAGTTTACAGTGCATAAGTCGATGGTCTGTTTGACATTCTGCACTAGGCATCATGTGGGTATGATGGACATTGCAAACATCTCTCTGTCGCACCAAGACATAATCAATGAGGTGCCAATGCTTAGATCTAGGATGCATCCAGGTTGTCTTTAGACTATTTTTCTGCTGAAAGATAGTATTAGTGATGGTGAGCTGTTGCTCTGCACAGAGTTCTAGCAGAAGGTGTCCAATATCGTTGCAGTTTCCAACACCATGTTTGCCTAATATTCCTTTCCAGGCTTCAAAGTTCTTTCCTACTCTCGTGTTGAAATCACCGAGGATAATGATCTTATCATCTGCTGGAATCTTTTGGGTAAGGTGACACAGGTTGGTATAAAATTTATCTTTTTCGGCAGGGTCAGCTTGGAGAGTTGGGGCATATATACTAAAGAGGACAACATGTTGGTTGTTGTAGAGTGGAAGGCGTAAGGAGATAATGCGATCAGAATGACCTGTCAGCAGATTTTCAAGTTTAGGGACAACAGAGTTTTAATCATGAAGCCAACTCCTGAGAGATGCCTTTTGGTTCCGGGTTTACCTGACTAAAAGAGTGTATAACTGGCACCATGTTCTCTAAGGCTGCCTTCCTCATGGAGATGAACTTCACTGAGAGCAGCAATGTCAGTGTTGAGACGTGACAGTTCATGGGCAATTAGGGCAGAACGTCGCTCAGGATGTCCACTATCCACAGTATCAAGCACAGGTCTGATGATCCAGCATGCTAGTGTCAATTTGGGCACACCTTTGAAGGCAGGTGTGTGCTTTTGTCTCTTAAACTTTGTTTGACCGTATCAGAAGATGCCCGTTGGCCAACCGGTTAACCAACCGGGTGAAGGTGGAGGTGAGCTTTGGTTAGGTCACCTTTTCTAGGCCCCCCTCTGTGTGGAGCAAGCAGTGCTGTCCTTGAAAAAGGCTGCTTGGTCATTCAGGATGCTGCCGAAAGAGACTGTCATATCCGGGGTCAGTCTCAGGCGACCAATATCCTGAACTGCCTGCATGCAGGGTTGGGTCTGTGGCTTCCAATGCACCTTTCACCTGCCATTTCGACTCTCACCTGTCGCTACAGGGCTTTGCAAATGTGGATATCACCCTCAAGCCTGCGCAACAGAGTTTTTTAGGTGAGACACAGCATGCGCAGAACTGGACCCACCCTTTAATCCTAAGGTTCATCTGCCAGGGCCTAGCGAGATTGGACAGTGGCAGCGAGGTCCTCTGGACATAAGTATAAATAGAGTGTTTTTCTCTTAGATGGATGGCCTTACAGGGCTAAGCGAGCTCCATCTTCCCGGGTTTGGGATTAGAGTTGTCCTTCTCCTATGATGAGTGCCGGAAGGCTAGTGAGCCCATCCTGCCCATGGACACATTTTATCTGACCCTTCAGTTTTGACCTGTCTGGCATGGAAGACCCTGCTGAAGGCATGTACCATCACTAGCATAGCTCACAACCACATAGGGGCACACAAGCTACTTCCCCATTAAAACAGTTAGGGCAAGCCTTTCACTCCCTACTTTTCTCCCAGCCATCTATACTCGGACCCAAGGATATTCCCAGGGACATTCCCTTGCCCTGAGCACCCTTTCAGGATGCTATAGTTCCAAAGCAAACCGTTCCTGGGCAGTAGCCGCAGGTGAGCCAAAAGCAAACTGTTCCGGTCCCCTCACCCACCTGGGGCTCGGGTACCTCCCATGGCCCCAGCCCAGCCTAAACCCCTCAACCCCCCAGAAGAATCCCCTATCCACCCTGACCTTACCCTCTCCCCACTGTGTTACCACAGATCTTCCTTCTTCCTTCCTGCTTACCTGCGACACTCCAAAGAGGACTGCTCTGCCCGCCCTCCCGCCAGTCTGGGGACCCTACGGCCCGTCCATCTCCCTCCCCCTCCCCCAAATTGGACTGGCAAACCTCTGTGCACTCCGAAGTTCCTCCTCTCCTCTCCCTTGAGGGCGCAACCCCTGGCACTGCCGGGCAGTGTGGCGCAACCGCCAGGCAGTGTGGCGAAGTATGTAATATTTAATATACTGTTGTTGAATGTAGTAATGGTAAAATGGTAAAACTCATGCCTCAAGGGCTACAAGGGCTACAAGTTTTAGCCAGATACACTGAACTGTGACCTAATGGTGTAATATAGGCCTTTACATCATTTAGATGCATAGGTCACAATCTCACTCTGTATAAACATCCATATGTTGCATATATTGTGATCATTCCAAAAGACAATGAAAACAAAATCAATACAAGCATGATTCTACCACCTTTAAAACAAGAAAACTACTGGACATAGAATTACATTCCATGCTTGTAATCACAGAATCATAGAATCAACAAGGTTGGAAAAGATCTCCGAGATCATCAAGTCCAACCCTTGATCCAACACCACTGTGGTTACTAGACCATGGCACTAAGTGCCACATTCACTCTCATCTTAAAAATCTCCAGGGATGGTGAATCCACCACCTCCCTGGGAAGCTCATTCCAATGTCTGATTACTCCCTCTGTAAAAAATTTCTTCCTAATATACAACCTAAACCTCCCCCGGCACAGCTTAAAATCATGCCCTCTTGTCCTACTGCTGGCTGCCTAGGAGAAGAGACCGACACTCACCTAGCTACGACCTCCTTTCAGGGAGCTGTAGAGATGGGGTCTCCCCTGAGCCTCCTCTTCTGCAGGCTAAACAACCCCAGCTCCCTCAGCCTCTCCTCATAGGACTTGTGCTCCAGTCCCTTCACCAGCCTCGTTGCTCTTCTCTGGACCTGCTCCAGCACCTCAATATCCTTCCTGAACTGAGGGGCCTAGAACAGGACACAGTACTTCAGGTGTGGCCTCACCAGCGCTGAGTACAGGGGAAGAATCACTTCCCTGGTCCTGTTGGCCACACTGTTCCTGATCCAGGCCAGGATGCCATTGGCCTTCCTGGCCACCCGGGCACACTGCTGGCTCATGTTCAGCTTCTTGTCAATCCAAATTCTCAGGTCCCTTTCTGTCTGGCTCCTCTCCAGCCACTCTGTCCCCAGCCTGTAGCGCTGCAGGGGGTTGTTGTGGCCAAAGTGCAGGACCTGGCACCTGGCCTTGTTGAACCTCATCTGATTGGAATCAGACCATCTCTCCAGCTTGTCTGGGTCCCTCTGCAGAGCTCTCCTGCCTTCCAGCAGATCAACATGCTCCCCAGCTTGGTGTCATCTGCAAATTTGCTAATGGTGGACTCAACCTCCTCATCCAGATCATCGATAAAGATATTAAATAGAAGTGGGCTCAACACTGATCCCCAGGGGGACACTACTTGTGACCAGCTGCCAACTGGATGCAGCACCGTTCACCAGCACTCTCTGGGCCCGGCCCTCCAGCCAGTTCCTAACCCAGCACAGAGTGCCCCTGTCCAAGCCGTGGACTGCCAGTTTTTTCCAGGAGAATGCTGTGGGAGACGGTGTCAAAGGCTTTGCTGAAGTCCAGATAGACCACATCCACAGCCTTCCCCTCATCCACCAGGTGAGTCAGCTGATCACAAAAGGAGATCAGGTTGGTTAGACAGAACCTGCCCCTTCTAAGTCCATGCTGGCTGGGTCTGATCCCTTGTCCATCCTGTAGGTGTTGTGTGATTGCACTTAGGATGATCTGCTGCATAACCTTGCCAGGCACTGGGGTCAGGCTGACAGGCCTGTAGTTTCTGGGTCCTCCTTCAGACCCTTTTTGTGGATCGGTGTGACATTCGCCAACTTCCAATCATCTGGGACCTCCCCAGTGAGCCAGGACTGGTGGTAAATGATGGAGAGTGGCTTGGCAAGCTCTTCCACCAGCTCCCTCATCACCCTAGGATGGATCTTATCTGGTCCCATAGACTTGTGAGGATCCAAGTGGCTTAGCAAGTTGCTAACTGTTCCCTCCTGAATTACAGAGGGGCTATTCGGCTTCCTGTCTCTGTCTACCAGCTCCAGAGGCCAATTGTTCTGAGGACAACCTGTCTTACTGCTGAAAACTGAGGCAAAGAAGATGTTAGTCACCAAAGATGAGGAAAAGGCTGAGGTACTTATGTTCCCCCCCATGTCCAACAAAGAGTGGAGGTTTTCCTTGCCCCTCCTTTTGCTACTGTATTTGTAGAAGCACTTCTTGTGGCTAGCAGATGTGGCTAGATTGAGTTCAAATTGTGCCTTTGTCTCTCTAATTTTCTTTCTACATTAACTAAATATATTCCTAAACTCTTCGTGAGTAGCCAGCCCTTTTTTCCATAGCCAGTAAGCTCTCCTTTTTCCCCCAATTTCCTTCAAAATCTCCCTGTTCAGACAGACCAGTCATCTTCCCTGCCAGCTTGCCTTTCAGCACACTGGGACAGCCTGCTCCTGCGCGTTCAAGGCTTCCTCCTTGAAGCATGTCCATCCCTCCTGGACCCCATTGTTTTCAGGGGCTGTTTCCCCAGGTACCCTCTGAACCAGTCTTCTGAATAGGCCAAAATCTGCCCTCCAGAAGTCCAGCGTAGAGGTTTTATTGATGGCCCTCCTTGCATCCCTGAGTATTGAAACCTCTGTAATTTCATGGTCACTGAAAGGCCCCAGACAGCCTCCAACCACCACATCTCCCACCAAGCCCGTCTCTGTTTGTGAACAGCAGGTCTAGTGGGGCCCCATCCCTGGTAGGCTCATTTACCAGCTGGAGCAGGAAATTATCCTCTATACACTCTAGGAATCTCCTGGACTGCCTCTTCTCTGCCGTGTTGAGTTTCCAGCAGACATCCGGCAGGTTAAAGTCGCCCACAAGAACAAGGGCTGGCAATTTTGAGACATCTGCCAGCTGCTTGTAGAATAATTCATCACCCTCATCATCCTGGTTGGGTGGTCTGTAACAGACTCCCACCAGGATACCAGCATTGTTGGCCTTCTCCCTGATTCTGATCCACAGACACTCAACTTATCATTACTGACTTCAAGTTCTACAGAGCTAAGAGAGCCACATATAGAGCCACCCCTCCACCTCTCCTACCTGGCCTGTCCCTTCTGAAGAGCTCATAGCCACCCGTGGCAGCACTCCAGTCATGCGAGTCATCCCACCACGATTCTGTGATGGTGACTACAGCACAGCTTTCCCGCTGCACGATGGTTTCCAGTTCCTCTTGTTTGTTACCCACGCTGTGTGTATTGGTGTACATGCACTTCAGCTGGGCTGCTGATTTCACTTCTAACTCTGGCTTTCCACCCTCAGGGTCATCTCTGGATAGCCTGGTTTCAACCTCTTCCCCCTTCAAACCTAGGTTAAAGCCCTCCTGATCAGCCCTGACAACTTATGGGCTAGAGTTCTATTGCCCTTGCAAATATATAATTACGCCTAACTATTAATCACATTTAGTAAACAGCAGATTTCTAATGTTATCTCTTAGATATGATGTGGGTTTTTTCCATGTTTTCCTTTGCAAATCATATTTCTTCATCCCTCTTGATCAGTAGCATTCAGAATCTAGAAATCTAAAATACGATGCAATATGTATGTAATGCCATTACAGTACGTATTTCTGTAGATATCTCTCATAAATCTATCTTCATTATATATACCTAATATCTATAAATACACATAAACAAATATTTCTATCATATATACATAAATATCAACTGTATGAGTACCATGGATGCATACTTGCATGTAAATTTTAGACTGGTAATGGAAAAAAAGGATCCTGTTGCATTTGAACACGTGTAACCATTAACTTTTACAAAACAGACACCTGAGAGAATCCTAAAACAGTTAAAGAACTCCATTCAGTATATATCCTACCAAGAATAACAAGATCTCATTATTAAAGTAGTTCTCTTTTTAGTTCTCTTTTTCTAAAACTGTTCCACAATTTAGCGCACTTTTCTGTGAAAATCTGGGTATAGAGCATTTAAGAATATGAGCACAGAATGCAAAGACTTCCACAGAATCACATAAAGCTAATTTACTTCTTCACACAAAAGACACAAACCAAAGAGACAGAATTTCACAGATCAGGAATAAAGAATCCCATATTTTCTATGAAGTGCCAAGCACACTATTATTTCCTAAGAAACTAAAATTTTCAAAGTTTTTCAAGCATGTCCACTTCAATAACTGGATGACTTCTACACGATGCAGAGCTCCCACAAAGTCAGTAGCAATTAAGAGAATTCAGAAGTGTGTAGTATTAGATTATTAATCAGAAATAGTCTTACAAAATGTAATAAATCACTTTGGAACCCAAAAGACAATGAAATTCTTCAGATAAGTACCCATATATATTTATGACCATATTCTTAAAGCAAGCCCATCCAAGTTTTTGTTTACTTATTTTATGTTTTGTTTGTTTATCTATTTCAACCAATCTGCATGTAACACTTTATTTAAAGCTTCCTTTCTAACATGGCCTTATAAACAGGATTTTTCTGCTTATACATTACACTGTACAGATACTTTCCAATACTACCATGATCACAACCTCTTTTCTTCCATACCTTATGTCTTTCTAAAGAAGGAAAGAAAAGATGAAGGAGCTATTGACTTGTATCTCAGTTTCGTAAGTCAAAACAGTAGCCCTTGAAACTTTGTCAACTGCCTTTGATGAGCAAATCGTGCTTGCAGATAGCTAAGCTCAGCATCTGCAGTATTCAAGATATTTCCTACAATAAGCATAAGCAAGTACAAATAAATACTATGGTATAAAGGAACCTGTATTTTTTCAGCTTAGGAAAAACTGAGTCTTTTATTTTGCCAACACCATCATTAGTCTTAAACATGCCAGACTGAATTTACTACATTTCCTTGTACCTCTTTGGGCACAACATCACTACATCCATACAATAACAACCAAAAAAATCAGTTAACTGGATTTGGAAACATGCTTTGCTTTATTTCCTACCTGAAGAATGTAGCCTCGAACATAGTCTCGAAGTGTCCAGCCTAAGCCATGTAGAATATGCAACACCTCCTCTTGCTTCAGTACACTGAAAAGTCGATCAAGCAGTATCTTCAGTCTCACAGGGACAGCCTGAGTGCCGTAGAGCATCAGGCTGCTGATGTCAAACACAACATTGGACTGCACAATCTCCACTTGGGTTGGGTGGTAGAGATGCTGAGTACTAAGTTTGTCCAAGGCTGAAAGAAAAGGGTCAAGTATAAGTAAAGAGTAAAGAAAAGACAAGAAAACAACCCCAAAGCGTCATGTATACACATCATATTTGGCAGATGCACTTATTTTTCAGAGAAATATCACCTGGATGATTCACAGAATCACAGAATGGTTTGGGTTGGAAGGGAGCTTTAAAGATCATCTAGTCCAAACCCTCTGCCATAGGCAGGGACATCATCAACTAGACCAGGTTGCTCAAAGCCCTGTCCAAACTGATCTTGAATATTTCCATGGATGGGGCATCTACAACCCCATTGGGCAACCTGTTCCAGTGCCTCATCAGCCTCATTGTAAAAAATTTCTCCTTTATATCTAATCTAAATCTACCCTCTTTCAGCTTCATGTCCTTGTCAGAAGTTCCTCTCCAGCTTTTTGTAGGCCTCCTTTCAGTACTGAAAGGCTGCAATAAGGTAACCCTGGAACCGTGCCCAAGTTTCTCTTCAACTCTTCCCCAGGCTGAAAACCCCCAACTCCCTCAGCCTTTTCTCACAGGAGAGGTGCTCCATCCCTCTGATCATCTTAGTGTCCCTCCTCTGGACTTGCTCCAAAAGGTCCATGTCTGGGGACCCCAGAGGTGGATGCAGTACTCTAGTGAGGTCTCAGTAGAACAGAATGAAGGGGCAGAATCACCTACCATATCCTGCTGGCCATGCTTCTTTTGATACAGCCCAGGATAAGGTCAGCTTTCTGGGCCGCAAATGCACATTGCTGGCTCATGACCAGCTTTTTATCCATTCAGGTACCCTGAGTCCTTCTCTGAAGGGCTGCTCTCAGTGAGTTCATCTCACAGTCTGTACTCATGCCTGGGAGTGCCCCAACCCAGGTACAGGACCTTGCACTTGGCTTTGCTGAACTTCACGAAGTTCCCATGGAACCACCTCCTCAAGTTTGTCCAGGTCCCTCTGGTTGGCATACTGTCCTTCAGGTGTATCAGCCACACCACTCAGCTTGGTGTCTTGTGCATATTTGCTGATATTCTCACTATGTTATTGATGAAGATATTAAACATAATTTTCCCAATATGGACCCCTGACTCACCACTCCTCATCAATGACCCCACTCATCACTAACGGTGCAGTCCAAAACAGGACTTCCACAGATGCAGTCCAAAACAGGACTAGTTTCCAAAGGTCACAAATAATTTTTAATTCCTATGGCAAAAGGTTGCTCAGCTGAGACTCAGAGACTACAATACTCATAGTTCAAGAGAAATTTATGATTAACTGATGACCAAGACTGAGGCTATCCAGAATTGACTGAGACTGTTAAAGGTTTGATACTTAATCTCTAGAGGAAAAAAAGAAAAGATACACCCTAAACCCCCCTTTTTAAACATGTTAAAAGTAAATCCACTGATGTACCATAAATTCCATCAGGAATTCACTACTACTTGAGTTGGTTAGTTTTTTCACCTCACACAAATTTAGAGATAAAGCGAAGGGAAGTTTGCAGGATGAAGGTAGTTATGCTCTCGTGAAGTTATGTAAGAAGGAACTGCATATGACATCACACATTTTACTGACTACCAGTGTTCAAATTTAATTTTATTTCTATTTTACGGACTATGTTGCAGCACCTAAAATACTTACTGCTTTTTAAAGAAAAATTTCTGAGCATTTAAAATAATCTTATAGGGACTTCTCTTGCACTTCGGTTTCTTCTTGGTTTATAGTCACTAGAGAGTTCATGTACTCTTGATAAATTGCTTTTGTACATATAGAGCACAAAGGCCCTTATCATTTACTCGCTGGCTTCATTCAACACATTTACTCCAAGGACTACATTGTCAAAGAGTTCTGATTTCCTCATACTTCATTTCTTGCAACTGATTTTTCTAATCTTTCCTATTCTAGTGGCTAAGTCAACTTTGAATAAATAGCTTTAATATTAATTTAACATTCAAACAAGATAATGAATTGGCAAGGCTAGGGACTGCAGTCCTGTGTGTCTCCATAGGACATTTATACTGAAGAATAGGAAGGCTGAGATTTTTTTCTTCCAAAAGCTCTTCTTCTGAAGTACTTTGGCTATATAGGTTTCATGATGTGGGATGATTTATGTACAAAGTCTAATGAATGAGATTTGATATTTTTCTAAGGTGGTTTTTATGCTTATACCATACCAGATGTGTCCTCAAAGTTCTCAGTAAGAAAAGCCGAGAAAATTGATTTTGTCACTTTGCAGGTTGCGCCGTATGTGTGTTGATATGTATGTATGTGTACCTGGGGGACAGTACAACCCTTTGGAAGGAGTAAAAAAAAATTAATTGTTTTCTAATAGATATAACACCTTCTACCAGACTATTGAAATTATTGAGTGGATCTGGATCACCCTGAACTTTCCACCTTCAGTCTTACAGAATGAGAATAGTGTCCAAAGATGTTAACTGGCTTCTCCAAGTTTAGACAAATTCAGACCAGAGCCAAGATATTTTCTGAATACTCAGTGCTTTTTAATCACTGCATCATACTATATTTCTAATATATCTAATATTTGTTGTTGTTTCTCTCTACTTAACAGTAAATACTATGCCCACATAGTACTATGCCCAAAGAAGACTTGTCTTGCTGAAGATTTTAAGGTCATTATTCCACTGTGATCTAAGTCAGAATGACTAAAGGACACCTTTATCTAAAGGCTATTGGGTGGATTACAAAACTAATAGCTAGAATGAGATTACAAAACTCTGTGGACATATACTCACTTCATGTAGTGTGACCACTCTGAAGATAATAGCTTTGGAAAGCCTGAGATGGAATAGAAGTCGAAAAGAAACAAAAAAGGTCCTTCAAATTACTAAGCACAATATCTGACCAGTGGACAGAAATTTCTACAAGATAACCTGTACTGGTCCATTCAACTGCAATATTTGTTTTCAAGTAGTATTATCTATAGATATCTGATTCTGAAAACACATGCATGAATAAAAATTAGTATCATGTTAGAATAACATTCCAAATGACAGTGAAATTATCTCCAACTTTGATTTGTGGCCTTATTCTGTATATTATGTAATAAACAAATAAGCAATGAAGTTTATCCTTTTGAAGTAGAAGTCAGGATGTGCACTGAAATGTGTAATTCATAACACAGCAAAACATATATTATTGCATGGGTGCATAAGAACATTTGCAAGCTAAAGACAGACCTCACATTACATGGAAAAAAAAAGGTTGTAAATGAAAAGAAATGAAAGGAAACACAGTTGTGTTCATATGAGAAACAACAGAATCATAAGAATCTGAAATTCTTTCAAATCATTGACTACTCATACCCCTTCAACTTGTCATGAAAATGAAAATTTTCACTCCAATTTGTAATTTATAAAAATTTTCTTGTTTCTTTAAAAGACAATGCTAAGGAGAATTTGATCACTCCTCTGGTACCCTTAGTGAACTAATGTCAGTGTTCTAGGTGTATTCAAGAGGTCATTCATGTTGATAGACAGATACTTTTTCAGGTAAGACATAAGAAAAGACCTTTCTCATTGTTTTTCCTATAAGAGTATTAGCTTTCTGATTCTTGCCAAATCTCAGAGTAGATAGTTGTATTCTGCTGTCCTGAATTGCTCACATGAGTTCATGTGGATAATGCATTCCTCATCATATTCCGTTCTAAACTATTTGTTTAATTTATACATGCTAATGAACAATGCCCCGTTTCACAAGTGAATACATTCAACAGTATCTGCAGCAGCGTATGACTTCTTAAATGCTTAGGAAGCTTCAAGATTAAATATGCTATATAAAAGAATGTGTTTTATTATACCTGGAAAATAACATAAACAGATGTGTCATTATTAAGAAGTTATCAGTGACTGAACATCATAAAGCACACATTAAAAGTCCATTCCAGGTGCAATGTGAGGTATTACTCAGATTTTGTACAGTTTCAGTGGGATCACATATAAAAGTCTTAACATGTTTGTGACATTTTGGTTGTAACCTGCACAATCTTTTCCAAAAATGCGACTATGATGGGATCAGCTTGAACTAAGAAAGATTCCTTTTCTTAACAGCCCTGTTTAATCTTAGCACTGTCTTGATAGTCTGATATTCTTTAATTCAATATAAGTGGAAAGGTGTTCTCTGATACAGGAAGAAGAGATCTAAGGGATCTTAAAATCATGTACTTGCTGAGCATTTAGGATTTTCATGGAACGGCCTAAAAAGACCCTTGTGCTTTACTCTGACAACATTCACTCAAGTAATATTTCTGTGGTGAATTCCAAATTTCAAGTCCTTGTTTCAGAAATTTGTACCATTAAAAAAAGGGAGGCCAAAAAGGATTATAAAGAAGTAGAAGACATGACAGAAGACTGCCTTCAACACCCAAAAATTACCAACTGGATAATTAGTATAGGAATTAGGGACCTTTCAGCAATGTTTTTCCAGTATAAAGTATGCACCATAATAATTTAGAATATTTCAGTTGGAAGGGACCTGTAATGATTACCTAGCCCAACTGCCTGACCACTGCAGGGCTGCTCATCATTTAAAGCATATTAAGAAGGGAGAGTCTTGGGGCATCGACCACCTCTCTAGGAAGTCTGTGGTTTGACCACCCTCTTTGTAAATAAATGCTTCCTAATGTCGAGCCTGAACGTTCCCATGTTGGCTTATTAACTCTTTACCTTCTGGAATAGTAAACAAAATCCCCAAGATTTTAGAGAGAATCTGCTCAGTATAATCTGAATTGTAAAGAGAACTTTGAAGTTATTTCAATATCAATCTTCACATTACAGCCTTATTATGCAAAATTCCAGTAAAAAAATCTTTATACCTATTTGTAAAAAATCAACGAATAAACTTTTATGTTCCATTTGTAGTTTGATTTTTTTTTAATGTAGTAAAATGGGAAGGGGAAATCTACTCCATCAATTATATTTTTTTACTGGAGTTTTGGGACTCTGTGTAATTCAAAGGAAATTAAGTACAAAGGATACATTAAAATAAGGCTAAGTGCTTCTTCAATTCGTCAAAAGACAGAAAACAAAGACAACATTTTTCGTTTCATCTATACTGTGTCCAGTTCATAGGCTCAGTTCTGCACATTTACTCATGGCCCTTAGACCCCATCCTTCCCAATGTGCAGTGAAAAAAAGTCAATCAAATTAAAAGCCATGCCTCTGAGCAGATTCCGTTTTTGTCAAGTAAAAGAAATACAAATACACAGTGATGAATTTTGTACTTTGGAGGTCTCATATTATTTTTTGAATAACTACAATAAAAGCATAAAAGCACGACATTTTGCCTTTACTGAACAGGAAAGAATTTTAAATATCCTAGTTTTAAGCAACTGGAGTTGTAAACACACATATCTCTTGCTAACTTCCTGATCCTAGATAAAAATTTTATTATTCTAGAGAGGGATGAAAAGGTCTAGTGAAACGCTTTCTTTCAGCTTATTTACCTGGTTGTGTATCTCAGAAAACCACAGAGAAGAGTCTATAGGTTGCAATGGGTCATTATGGATCTCATTCCATTTCAGTTTTAAATTTGGGCTGCACAATATAACCACTATAGATTTTCCTGCATACTCCCTAGCCAGTTCCCTAACTTACCAAAGAGGAATACTATTGGAGTATATACACGCATACACACAATGATACAAAACATCATCATCTTTCTGTGCTTACTAGACTGGTTCAAGAGGAGGAAAATGAAAAAAGAATCATATGTAGTTTGTGTCTAGACAATAATAGAGACATTTTTGAAATCTAAATAACTGGGCCACTTTTTGCAGCAAGAGAAACTGAAATTGGAAAACAGATTAAATATACAATACCAACATAAAATGATTCCATAATACGGTTGCAACAATAGTGCATCAAGTATGGTAAAAGAGTGACAGTGCTGAGCACTGTAGTTTGCTGTTGATTTTAGTAGCAAACATGAACAGCTTCACATTTTAAGAGTTCAAGATTTTCTTTTTTTCCATCAATCGCAGTAAAAAAAAAAAGCACTAAATCCTCTCAAGAACAGAAGGTAGCTTAGGAATGACTGAAATGCTGGAGGGACAGACAAACTACTGCAGTCATAAGAGGTGGCCTAAGCCACCTCTGCATCCTCAGGATGCAGACTTAATACCACCTTCAACATGGTGTAATGCAGTGCATTTTGAAGGTGGAAAAAATTGCTCCTCAACAATATCATGCTTAGAAGGTGACTAAAGACAAGAAAATTTGTGTCTACTGAACAGCTCAAATATTTTCATTGTGTAAGAAATTATCCCACTCCCAGTGCAAGCACTGAGAGCAGGGGACATTAACATTTATATGAGAGGGTGAACATCCTGAATCAGTCTCAGTATAAATTTCAGCTACAACATGGCATCCCTTGCTGATCTCCATTTTACTTCTGTCTTCATTGCTTTCACAATTTAATCCATAGAGCAGAGCAATGCTCACTGAAACTCTGTGGATTTCAAAAGATCATGGAAGGAGAGTAAGTAAAGCAAATTCTGATTCATAGGCAAAAACAACTTTTCATTATGCCTTTTATTGTATTTAAAAGCTAATAATGGAAATCACTTGCCAAACGCATTTAGTCTCTGACAGAGATCACATATGTGATCTTCTAATTTACAGCTTGCATGTACAGATGTTCACACTTAGTAAAAGGATACTTAATAGCATTTTAAAATTAAACATGTGTTGATAATAGGTGTTGCAAACCCAAACAACTAAACTGGTATGTCTTCATGCCTCACCATGCCTCATGCTCTAACAACATTTTTATAACAGATCAAAAAAAACCAAGCCAGCACTTCAGTTGCATGTACACAAAATAAATGTTATTTAAAAAAGACTGAATGAAAACTTTCATTAATTTTTCTATCTATGATCTGATTCCAAGTTGAAACATTTAGAATGCTACCAGGTTTATGTAGCCAACAGCAGAACCACAGTTTGTTCACAGACATCGCTTGCTGTCTGCAATTTTTTTATCCCTTTGCAAAACTTTGAACCCTCTCCAGCTTTGACACACTGCCTCTTCAGTTAATAACTATCAAGTTTCCCCTTGTCTTCTGTCTACTTTTCTTTGAGGCAATTGCGCACTCAGCACCCCGAGATAATAACACACATCTATAAGATAAAAGCAATAGCATTATTGTAATTGTCTGCCTTTCTCTCTTTAGCCTAATCTTTTTTTCCCCCAGTTTTGACTGCCTCTGTGACACCTGTTTTTGTCTCCTCTGATCCTACGACAGGTTTTCTGCTGACAAGGTTTTTGCCTGACAGAGATTCTGCCAGACAAGAACATAATAAAATATGAAGAACTGCTTGTCAGAGTTTCTGCCAATGCTTACATGAAATGGGGGGGAAAAATAAAAAGTCCTTTTTTTTTTAAAGGGGCCCTTTGCTGGTTCCTTTTGGTCTGTCAGGAAAACAGCCTCCCTGGCCAATCCCTGCAAGCCAAACAGGTGTTTTCTTTCGTTTTCTTTCTATACTAACTCCTCTTTCTTCGATAGTGGAAAATATGAACCAAAAAAACCCAAAATGTTTTCTCCTAAAAATTAAGGTTAGACTTAACTTTATGAAGGGGTACCTCAAGAGCATGTCTTTGATTCAGAACTGGCTTTCTAAACTAATTATAAAAATAAAATGGTAGGCTTTTTCTCCCTCTTTCTTGTTCACAGCTAATGCTTTCAAAGGAACAAGCTGTAAAGGACCTTCATCCCAAGTTCTCAGAAAAATATCTGGGCTACTAGAAACTTCCTGCATAGGCAGACTGCAGGAAGGACAACACCTGACTGTGGGGACCATGGTAGGGAAGATGAGACAGAGCCTCTTCTGTGGGATTTGGACCTTGTGTTCCACTTTGTTAGTGTGTGCATTTGTGCCTACGTAAAAGAGGACTCAGTATGATTATCCAGATGATTACCCTGATGGAGAAAAACATGTAGATTAATCTTGCAAGCATCCCAACCCACAGCTGCTGGTATCCACTGTTACCTCTGCTACAGACAGCACTATGGATCAGTCCGTGGTGTCACAGTCTTTAGTGCTCCAACCGATCTCTACTGTGCCAACAATCCTCTCTGGAGATTTCCACCCTGGATTCTGAGGCCATGAGTCCAGAACCACTACCTAAAGCTCAGGCCTGGACCTTCATTTCCCACCTCAGCTACACTGTAGGTGTGCCTGGCTATAGACCCGTCTTCTAGATCACCCTCAGAACCATGTTACTGGTCCTACTCTCTAGCCCCACCTTCTTTCATTCCTGATTGAAGCTCCTGGATGGACCCTTGATGGATGGATGGACCTGGATGGACCCTTACTATATTCCCCTGCATGCCAGAGATTGCTAGTGGACATCTATGAGTATCTAGTTTAGTTTACCATGGTCAGACCTCAAGGAACTGTGCTCATGATGTAGACATGGTCAGTGTTCCTGTTGGCTTTGACTTCTGGCTCAGACCTTTTTTGTTGGGCAGGCCCACTATCGCTGCTCTTTGACATAGATTAACAGTGTCATTACTGAAATCTAGAATCTGTAATGGAAGCTGCCAAATAAATAATCTCATACACTTTGACTAGTCATTCATCTTTGAACTTTGTCTCTTGTCCCCAAAGCTAAATGTCCCCTTTCTATCAGCCATTAACACCTTAAAACTATTCTCTCCATTAATAATGATGAGATAGGGTTTAATGGTCCTAAAATCATCTGGTTGACATATTATACAAAGTGAGACATAAGCATATTTGGGAGTCTTGGATTGTGGTCTGGATTTGGAGGATTTCCATCTTAATCCTAATGCACCTCAACTCCATTAACTGTGATTCACAGAAATTCTAGGTTGGAAGGGATTTCTGCAGATTGTCTGGTGCATGCTTCTAATGAAAGCAGGGCCTCGGATTAGGTTATTTTTTTGTCCTGCCAAGATGTCTTTAGTATTTAAAGGGGAGGGGGAAATTCCACCACTTCTCCAGGCAGCCTATTCTACACCTTTAATGCATCCTTGAAAACTGCAATGAAAATGCAACAGGCACTGCCCACCTCTTAACATCATTATGTTTGAATGAAGAATGGTGTGGCACATGTATTTCACTCAGGCAAGCTAAGACCATGGTGGTGTTTCTGTTCAGGATGTAACTCTGGTTCAAGCCTATGAAACTCTCTCCCACACATGTTAAGCCATCTCAGTTTTTCCAGGAAAACTCGCTGTCTTAAAGTTGCTCACAGCTGAAGATGTTCAGACCCTGTGAAGACTGGTTCATAAAACTAGTCCCACCATTCATCCACCTTTCCCATCCCAATTCAGGTACTGTGACCATTTCACAAATCTCCTGTTAAATACACTTCAGAAAAATTGACAATTAGAAAAGTCTCTGAGACTCATGTTACACATTTCTTGTATTATCTTTTCTCCTTCCAAAATCCAGATGGAAATGGGAACAGTACTGTCTGCTAAATTAATCTGGGGCAAGTTTCCTCATAATGCTATAGCTCAAATTGAAATTCCTCCTTGTAGATAAAAAAAAAAAAAGGTTTTTTTTGTTCAATTTCAGATTTGCAAAACAGAAAGCTGAGGTAAAGTTACTCATGATATGATTGTTACTTTGAACATCTGAAAGCAGCATGAATTTTTTATTCTTGAAGTCAAATCCCATTTTAACCTTATAAAATATATGGGTAGGGATTGTTTCACTTAGAGTTCTTTCAATTTGCGTTCTGCTTAACCTAGAGAACTCTAGTTAATTAAGATGTTCCTATAAACAATTAAGCTTCTTTTAGGACTGTTAAGAAGACATAAAAATTTATGATGTAATAAAGTGCAATAAAATGATAAAGTGGTTAGCCCAACACAGCAATTCATGTGCAGCAGTGTAGGTGCTAAAAGAGACAAGCAAGCAGGTACTGTCAACTAAACATCCTGGAGTGGATGCATGTCATAGAAGTTCACCACTACTTCCCCACAAATCTGTTGGTGATTTGCACTCCCAAGTCCCACAGAATTTATCCTGCTCATCTGGGAATCAAGTAGTGAACACCAGATACTCTTGCTCCCATCTGAAGCTATGGCATGGTAATGACTTTCTTATCACCACCGTTAAGGGGGTAAGATCATGGGTTTCACTGACTACCTTTCCAAAAAGCAGCCTCTACTGTGACTGGAAAGAGGAATTCCAAGTGTTAATTTAAAGTCTTTGTTTTTACTGCCTTTGCTCCATCTTGCTCATAGCAAGTTTCTTACTGGTCTTCTTCCTCAAGAAGAAAGGGTAAGGTATCATTATCCAAGACATGTCCTAGAATTTTATCCTATTGTACTGGGTGTATTAAATGAGATCAAGCCTTCTCTGTAAAATGCAAATTCAATAATAACGGGCACCAAAATAACAATATCTTGCACTTTTTAAATGTCTTTAGTCCAAACCTTTATTTTATAGCCAAACAATGGCAATCATAGTTAAAAAAGTGTATTTCAGAGTCGCAAATTAGTATCTGATGGTAATAATGCCAATTCTGTGAGACCAAAAAATGCGATTACTAAATTAAAAGTTTTTCATACAATAAAATGTTCACAATGAGAAAGGATTTAACTTTGAGATGTGAATATAACTCATCCCAGGAGAAACAGGCACTACGCTTCTGAATGGGTCATGGTCTCTTCAGGGCTTACAGGGCACTGGAGTGGTCCTTAGCTGCATGCTTAATGTCTGGTCAGGTATAATCCCACCTGACCATGTCTGAAAGACATTGGCATATTTAAATCCAGGACTGTGAGCCAAGAAAGTTGGGGAGAGTGGGAAAGGTCTAACCTCTTCCTGACTGATTAACGTGCGTTGGCAGTGGCAGGGAAGAAGAGAAGAAAACATTTTAATTTGAACAGATCCCCAGGGAAATCGAAGGAGGTATGAGTGTGAACACATGTAAGTTAGAGCCTGTGGTTTACTTCCAGGGAAAAGATTACTCAACACCTGAGGATGTCAAATTTACATGAGAGTTAAACCCTTGACCATATGGTTATGTAAGTATCATCTGAATACAAGGATGGAAAAGGAAGGCATCTTATTTGATCTTGGGGCATCTAAGCATTATTTTTTTTCTGTCACTTCTGTCTCATAAACCTTTCGAACAGTATTATTTGTCTTGGATGCCCTAATACCTGGATTTGCTTTTATCTCAGCATGACTTGCATTAAGGGTCATATCAGAGTAACCCAAAGCAAACACTACATCACATCATTCCTAAGAATATGGCAGACTTTAAAAATAAGTACTGGATCAGAGTACCCACAAGATAACAGAGTGCATTTTCTCTGTGCTGCATTGGCTGCTTTGGGAAATCCTGCTGAAGGGAATCAAAAAGGAATAGCATAAGCAGAAGACGGGCACTTAAAAAAGTGTTTACCAGTAATGAATGTTAATCTTGTAAGGTTCCTGGAAGCAACTTAGTAATGAAAAATATGCCTCAGCCTTCAGGGTCAAAAGAAAGTTGTAACAGATGGATTAAAATGATTTTGTCAGTAAAAGACAGGAAAAGCCAGACTAGATCTAAAAGAGTTTTACTTTAAAAGTCATGAAAAGCTAGCTTTCATTATCAATGAACTGTTGAGAATTACTTCGCTAAAAATCTCTACATAACTAAAAAAAAAAAGAAGAAGAAACATGTTCTCATGATTTTCTCAAGTAATTTTAAAGCATTTCAACTAATTAAATAGATTTAATGGAAGGAAACAAGTGTGTTTGATATGATAAATTGTGATTATTTTTTATATCCAAAGGAACAATATAGAAATAACCTGATTATTTTACTACTCAACTATAATCATAGAACTAAATTTCTCTTTTTTTTTTCTTTTTTAATTTACTCTCTTCATAAAAATCTCCATTTTTTAAGAAAAGAACAACATGGCAGTTTTGTCAACATTTAGAGAGACTCTAAAGATTGTTTTGTTTTATTTTGTTAGGGATTATCTCTGACTTTGCAAACCTGGATTTCTTTCACTTAACAGCTTTGGACTGAGACGAATGTATTTTATTTTATTTCAACATAGCACTCATCTTCATTCTTGTCTCATTTCCACACAGTTCTTCATGAACCAAGTCCTTTCAGAAACTTCAAGGTAAGAGAGAGAGATGGCATTACTAAAATTTCCACAGCATTCTTCTGTTTCTCTTCTTATTTCTACCTGTCATTCCTTTCTTTTGTTCTCAATTCATGTTTCTTTTACCTGACAGCTTCATGACCTACCATGTGGAAATTCAGAAAACTCAACCATTCTGAATGAAGAAGTCACAGTCATGTCATGCATCTGACTTTATGACATTTTCCATTTTCTAGTGGAGGCTGTTGTTTTCATTCTTAGTCTCATTTACAGCAATCTAGCACATGCATTAAATAAATATTAGCAGCAGAAAACTTCCTTCACAAGGTGTAACTCACACAGCATGTGTATTCACTGTATGGCAGCTTTTAGTCTGGAAAAAAAAAGTAATGGATGTGCCATATGTGCCAAAATCTACCAGTTAATGTCTTCTTCATTAAAACTGAAAGGAACTTTATCTCAAAGCTACCAGAGAGAAGGCCTGGCCCAGTCTTGGATGGGGCTGTATGTGGCCTCCTCATACCTCTGAGAGGTACTAAAACTTACCTGAATAAATACCCTATCCCTGAGCTGTACTGATTGGCACGGTGCAGACGAAAAGACATCCGAGACCCCTAGAGGACTAAGGATCAGCTTTCTCTGAGAGAGGGGGAAAAAAAAAAAGAAGGGAAACAGTTCACAGGATACTTAATTTCCTAAGGTAGATTGAACAGTGTAAAATTCAGCTACTCCAGGTATGCACAGTATACCAAAACATCTGAAAAACATGCTGTTGCTGAGTTTTGTCAGTGACCTTTTTCAGGGTAAGACAGAAAAGTGGTATTTCTAATTTTCTGACTCTCTTTGAAACAAAGTGACAATGATTTCAGACAAATTTAGTAATACTAATATACAGCGAGAGGGTATTTTTGTGGGGATACTGAAACTAAAATAAGTAGAATGAATGTCAGAAATAATAGCTTTAGTCTACTGTGATATATGTGGCCTTGGTACACCTTTTCAGAGCAAAAGAGTTATGAGAGGGTAGACTGTATTTCCCATTGATACTGCATTGTGTCTTTTGATCTGTTGGACAAGGTATAATAAGAGTATTTCTGCTAGCAGTATGGTAGTTGTTATTCTGATATCAATGACATGCATACAAGGCAAAATGCAGAGTCAATGAAATCAACATCTTTTTACTGCAGACTTGCCTAATTTCTTTCCTCACAGGCTAAGATACTTTTGCTAGAGGAAGTGCATAGCAAATAAAGTGGTCTTTTTTCTTTATTTCCAAAAAACTTAGACTACGTGTTGTAGTCATCTTACTCCCATATGGCTTAAAAGCCACAAAATACCAATTGCCTGGGTTAAAAAAAATTCTCTTTAAAAAACTATTAAGATTTTAATAAGATTTTATTTTCCACCATATGGACTATACAAAGTATCTTAACCATTGAAAAAAAAAAAAAAAGGAAGGAAAGACACTTACCTTATCTGCTTGCCTGCCTGAAGTCTAATAAGTACTTGATAATGCTGCTATGCTCTGCACAGTTTTTGGCTTTGGCCTTAAAAACACTGATTACCACAATGACACAGGGCTCAAAAACTTGATAAGCTGAACTTTTGTCAACAGAAATATTTATCTTGCCACAAAAGCACTTCTCAAATGTATCTGTTCATATATTTACTATCCTGCTTTTGGCAACTCCAGACAGATGAAATTGAACCTGTAGGAAACCTTTCTTTTCAAGATGTGTGCAGCTTATTTCAGGTAAGTGAGGGACACATGAGAAAGACAATGGAAACAGGAAAGAAGAAAACAGGTGAGCAGTTGCTAAGTACAATAATACAGTAGTGAATGTATGCCCTTTCCTCCTCAAACCAAGAATTCCAACATTTTAAATGGCACCTCTTAACATGAGTTAATTCTGCACAGATGAGTCAAGTGCATCACGAGAAGACTGCCATTCAAAGCTATTTTTTGATCTATTCAGTATCAGAACTGAATAAGCACAGTACTTACTGCTGGAAACACCTATTCTTTGATAATTACATTCAGTAAAGCACTACATCATGTGTCAAGGAGCTGAGCTGAAATTCATTAATAAAAATCAGAAGGAAACCCTTTAATTAAAGCAGCAGGAAATACTATTTGCATTCAAGGAAGAACTTCTGAAAGTACCATGCTAACGGTTTTAAGAAAACAATTTCTGAACAGTAATCTGACTCAGTCACTTTGAAATCCAGAAAGTAATTTATACACCTGTGCTTTATGTATATGAAATCTGACTTGTCTCATTCTGCCATAAAATGTAAATACTCCAGATGAATGTACACAAAGCACACTAAAAAAAAAAAAAAATAAATCAGAGCATCATTCACTTTGCACAGTAAAAAAACAAACACTTTCTAATAATACATGGCTGTATTAAGTTTTCCATTTGGAATGTTAAGCACTCAGATACGGGAGCAGGTGATGTATCCCTAATCATCACATTCACCTTTAAACTTTCTGGATTGGTAAACAGGGACATTTCTATAACACACACTGTGGTAATCTCAGATTACTGTCATATACTCTGACTTTGAATTCAATCACCTCATAGGGAAGAATTTATCAGGAAAATCTGACTGCACTCTTGTAAGATGTACCAATTAAAATGAAAACTCAAGATGCTCAGGTGCCAGAATCTAAGTGCTAGACTCCCGATTTCTATTACTCAACAGGAGGACACCTTGCAAAAAAGCTAGACAGTGCTTCCCTACCTGTGGATCAGCAAAATCTCAGATGCTGATTCTACACAAAACCTGAAGCAAGCCTGAACTATACAAATTCTGTGAGGTCTAGCAATTCTTCCAAGAAATGTGAACCTGGTTATACTGTGACTGAAGATATTTTTCTGGGAAATAAGGGGAGCAAATATTAGTTATATCCTTAGGTAATCTAGTATTTAATAAATCTGCAACCAGCTACCAGGTTGGTGCTGTTCTAGGCAGGCTGTAAGCATTATTTGGCTGTGTACCTGCTTCCCTTTCCATTTCTATGGAGATTTTAAAAGATTCTAAGTCAGTCTGTGCTGCTGAATTTGTTGAGCATTCACACTTGTCATACGTCAGCCTGGGAATCAAGTACCTTCTACTCAAGGTCTAATCAAAATAAAATAAAATTCATAGAATAGAAGCCTTAATGTCTGACAGAAGTGGGGAATGAGGACTTGCTTGCTTTGGTGCCAATAGCCTAGACCATGAGAAAAAAATTACTTCAACAGTAATTTCTTCTGCAAACATAGCAATCTTTTTGTCCCCTTCTCCCCCAGCCCTTCTCTTTTTTTTTCATTAAACCATTTTAAGTATCCTCCTTATTTGCCTTCTAATGGTGTATACAGCGCTCTCTTTCTCTCATGCTAGTTTAATCATGACTGTCCATAAAAAAAATTCCACGAAATACACAAAGTAGGAAAGGATAAATAAAATGGAATTTTCATGCCTTTATATAGAATCTGGGCATTCTAATCCCTTCTTTCTTTAGTTACTTAAACATGGGAAGAGCTGTTCAACTCACAGATCATGTACGCACAATTTCGTGGAGCCATATAAAATACACTCATCCCAACGTGAGATCTGCAAGTTTAACACTGGTATGTTTGAACTTCCATTAGGCCCTGTGACTTTTTGGTTGATGCCTCTTTGCAAGACAAACTCTGCTGTGCAACCATACTGTAAACTTCTTGCCTTTCTGTTAAGCCCTGCTAGAACTATATTATTTCCTGAAGGCTAGAATACTCTTTTGAGCTGTACACAAGCTGTTGCACTCTAGAAGCACTTGAAGCTATTGCCAGAATAACAGACTATTACTTTTTCATCCTACAAATTGCCATAAAAAAAGCACATGCATGTACAAACCCAGTCTGTGCACACATGCAAGTGTAGACAAATAGGTATAACTACTGTCTATATCACTCCAGTTCTTACTATTTAGAGATACTGGTAAAGATAGACAGAATAGAAAAACAAATCTGGAACAGACATTTCTTACCATGTGCCACCCAGCCATGTTTACACTGATCACAGGTTCTCAGGTTAATCTTCCCTGGCTGAAAACATTCACATGTGCAATTTACCAGTGTACAGCGAATAGCCTAGAAAAAGAAACGAAAAACACATATTAATGTATTTCTACCTGCTAGTACAAATTTGTTGTGAGGGCTCTAAGGATATGAACTGTATAGCAAAACCCATTTTTCTAACATCCAAAACACTGCTCTTTCTTTTAAGTAGAAATTAATTTTCGTTCAAAAACATATGTTAGTATGTCCCATGGATTTGAATACATTCCTAAAATCTTTAAAAGAATTGCTCTATTTCCTTTAGGAAAAAAAAAAGTGGTAGTATGAGGATTCTGCAGGAAAACTACAGATATGTTTCCCCTTCTCCTGTGGTACCCAAACTTATTTTCAGGTTTCCTTTATGTGGTTTAACTAAGAAGTAACTCTGCTGCAGAAAGGAGTCACGTATTTGATGGGTTCCCAAAATAGGATAAAGTGATCAAGGTACAAGAATAGGACTGGTTCACAAAGCATTCTGTAACTTTCCTTTGCATTTATCATTTTCTCTAGTATCTAGGCATAGTCCTCTAGCTCCTAACATTCCTCATTTGTTAAACATATATTTCTCTGTTTCAGAGTAGCAATTCTAAAACTCCATTCCTATGCAGAGATCTCAAATTTGCTTAAATAATAAACATTATTAATATCTCATCTTAATTTTTAAAATTATTTCAAAAATTACACAGGTTTACTTTGGCAGGGGCTAGCTACATCTACAGAAAAGTGAATACAAATTGAATGAGACTCTTTATAATGTAACAGACATATGTTTTTAAATAGTGTAGAAGATGACCTGTGCACTTCAAACTGCTGCTAATAAATTTATGGCATGCATTTAGATGTAATTTGCATGGAGATTTCTGAGACGGGGACGCTTATTCTGATCATTCAAAGATTAACAATCTACTGTAACTACCAGAGCTGCCAGGAAAAGATATCTCTATAGATTTAGATGCAATCAATGATTACTTGGGGCTAAGGTGGAGGAAGGGTGCTTGGTACCTATTGCCACAGTGATCCTGAAGAATTATGAAGACACTTGCCTTTTCCAAGGAATTAACAGACACATTCACACACTTTTTCCATACTAAAAAATAATTATCTTAACTATACTGCCTTTAAAAAATTACATTCAGCATTAGCTTGCCCAAGCTAAACTCCTTGGCTGCTGACAATGAAAAAGGCTCAGAGTTATTCTAAACGTTTGATCTCTTTACTTATTTATCTGCATTAGACAGCAATTTAAAGACATTTGTAGTTCAGGGATACACTTAATATCTGTATTTCTCTGACAAATTTCAGGTACAAGAGTCCTTTATCCCTCCTATAATATTGCTCTTTTACAATCTTTTACAAACCTACTGGGGAAAAAAAATCCTGCTCTATTATGCCTGACACTTCAGGTCCTCAGCCCCAATGTCACCTGTCCAATTACTCATTAGCTAGGTTATAAAACACTGCTCTATGTATGCCTGATTAAAAGAATTAGTAATATGAAATGTAAGGGTACCAAAGAAGTGCTGACTATGCAAGAATAATATATGTGTTTGTGGGTTATGAGAAAAAATTCTCCTGAAAGGCCCTGTTTCATGTTCAATAGTTTATTGACTCAGTAATATATCAGGTCTCCACTGGTCAGTAATGGTGTTCTTTTGCTAATACGTTCATTAATTAATGAACTCAGTAATTAATTGTACTGCAAGAAGGAGGTCTTAAAAAATGGTATTCTTATTTGACCATAAAAGATTTTCTCACATTCACTACCTTTTTTAGATCTCTGCACCTATGTGACACATATTTGTTGTATTCGATGGTATTTTGATTTGTTCACTTGTCACTTACAGTATGTATAAGAGGTGTAATATAGTGTAGTACATGTAGCAGATGAAACTCTGACATTTGGTAGAGCTGCTTTATTAAGGCTCATCAGCATTTCCATTACAACCCTATCTACTTTTGGCCTAGAGACTAACAGGTTGTCTGTAAAAATTTGATTCAGCTTGAACCTGAAATACAATGTTTCAGCCTAAGAGTAAGTTTTATTACACGCCTTAAAAATGATCCATTTAGCTGTTATAGATTTAAGATGGGGTAAAAAAGTTTAGGTTACATGTTTCTTTTCTTCTTTCCTAAGTTAAAGAGAGTATTGATGATGTAAAGTGTTGAAGGAGATTAATTAATTAGTATAATTTCTATCTTCTGTATCGCAAAAAAAGTTCATCCAAATTTTTCAGAAATGTGAAAATGTCAGCTTTTTCCCTAAGTAACTAAATCTGAAAAGTCTTCAAAAAGAGCTATGCAAAAAGTCTTCAAAAAGAGCTACTTTTGTAAGGTAATACAGATTGGCATGAGAAACTCAAAAGATAATTAAGAAGGCAAAAATATTGTCTGGCCTTACTTGGCTGCTTTTTCTGCAGCATGCGTGTGGATGCCAGGTTGTAATTTGGTTTCAGTAGTTCCCCATTCCACCACAGAGAATCCCATGCACACTTCTGAGTCTTGAGGATTACCCCTCAAGCTGCAAGATGCTCATTTAGGACTGGAAATACTCATTCTAGTTCAAGTTCTGGCATGATCTTAGGCAAATTACTTTGTTAGCCTGATGCCTACAATTCCCTAAACAACAACGAGACACAATGATAGTAAAGTGTTACCAGGGTAGATGCAACATAAATTTTGAGGCACTCTATAGTAGTAGCGGCTATTGAAAAATCTCAATCTTTATTTCAAAGATAAATTTTTCACTCAGTTTTACTCAGTTCGTTCAGAATCATTGCAACTACCTCAGATCACTACAATATCCAACATGAAGCCAATGTAACTGGGTGAAGAAAAGATTCAAGACGCCAGAAGTAGTCTGGCAGGGACAGAACACTAACATTCACTAAACACAAAAGAAAGTACTGCCCTTGAAGACCTTCAAAATGAAAACTGAGCTTTGCAAGGATATGTATCCAAATTATTAACAGTGTTTTTCTACTGTTTTTCAATAGCATTTGAGCATACAAGTCAGTGAGAGCTTGTGCAAGAGATCCAGGAAGGACCCAGAATGGCAGCCGGAGGTGAATGTGGCATAGATTCACCTAAGAATCCAAAGCTGTAATGCAGATCTCCATTTTCCAGTGGCAGAATTTTAAGACACAGTAGCTGGTGTGCTTGTAGATAGCAGTGTGTGCTGGTCAGACATCTGTTACTGCTTAATTTGAAAGGGGTGGGGTCGGAGGTCTGGAGCCCCTAAATATTGTAACCATTGTTCAAATCTGTTAAAGAGTAGGTATAAAAATCCAAGGGCGTAGCAATATTAAACTTTTGCCAGAAAGTGCTTCTGAAAGAGTACAGCTAGGCATTCGGGAAGTCATGCCCTGTAATTCTGCCTTCCCGAGATTTTGCTAAAAAGTTTAGGCAATGGGACTTTGCATATTAAACTATTTTGTAGGGAAAGAATCATAAATCTTCCATGACTGAGGTTTTCCTAGAAATTTCTCTAAGAAAGACAGAGAGAACAGAAGGAAAGGAAAAAAAAATAATGACTTTTCCTAGTAAAAGAAAGGGTAAAATAAGCAAATACAGCCTCCCCTGTACTAGTTGGTAGGCGACCACGTATTTAGATGACAACTTTCAGGTTACATATCTTTAAGTATGTAACAAAACATGGTTTTCTACAGTTTCTTGAGACATGCTGTTATGTTTTACCACATCAATGGCCTTCAGTTAACAGGAGTTCTCAGACATTTTTATACATCCCTTCAAGTGAGTTCCTAACATAACTTTGCTTGTATTTCTATCAAAATTATAATGAGGACCTGTGGAGGAAATAGACTGGATTTCAGTAGAATCATTTAAAATAGTTTATACCACTGATTCCTAAAATCCTAAAATGTTATAATTGACACTGAAACATTCAGAAATATCCTGCTGCTCTCTTTGAGATCTTCTTCCTGTAAAGCATAACACAGAAAGAAGGGAACTCTGTCTAATATTAAAGCATGATTTCTAGTACATGTATGCGTAAGTTTGTATGGATAACATTAAAAGATGTTAGACCTGACGTCTGTGGGTTTCCCCCAGACCAAAGATATTCATTTAACATTGTTTGGGTGATTTGATTATATCTAAAAAGTAAATATTATTCACATGTTAATAGAAATAGCCTATAGCAGTGGTGGAAAATCAATCTGTCTATTTTGCAGAGCTTCCAAGGGATAAGAAGCAATAACCTACCATGAAAGGGATTACAGTGTGGGAGAAGGAGAAGAATATGTGAAAAAGAGATAAGATTCTTCCTCTGGAGTTCTTACCAGTGACTACAAGAGATGAAGGGAGTTTTAAACAATATAATATTCTGGAGAGATGGGTAAGTTTTGCAATAAAAATTATTAATATAACTTGTGATGAGGCCTCAAGAGTCCTGTGAGGTTGAATAGCATCTTACTGAAGTCTCAGATACATCCTTCTATGCAGTGGCAGTGTTAACAGAGTTTTACTCTTCATGTCCTTGCCTCACCTTTTTCATGCACAAAAAGGTATTTAAGAAATGTCCCCTATCCAACCATCTATAATATATTACTGTGCATCTGAATACATAATGGAGTAAACTATACCCACTCTCTGTACAATCTACCTGTCTAATGCATCGCCCATACATTTATCCTACAGAGCTCACACAATCTAAATCCACTGTTACCAGATACAGGAGCATGAAGCTTGAGGATGATCTGGTCATTGAAATCTTTTCAGCAAGACTGCAGACCAGCCAACTGGTGCAGTTCTTGACAGCTGCATTAAAATCAGTAAGACTCTTAAGTGCATACGCACTTTGCACAAATGTATGAATTAACAAGAATGCCATGGGTTTTAAATACACACACATAGACACCTACACATACTTAAAATTTAGATTTTGTATAATGTGGCAATTCACAAGTTCTATGCGCTTTTGTAATACAGGCAAGAACTTCCCCTACTTAATTGACAGAAAAAATGATCTAATTTATGATTTTAGAAACAATAAAAGTGTTGGTGGTTTATATCAATAAATGAAATATTTGCATGAAATTACAAGAAGTAAAAGCAAAAGTAAAAAGTAAAAGCAAAGGTTACTCGGAAAAGCAAACGTTTCCAAGTTTACTTGGAAAAGTAAAAGCAAAACGCACTTTTTGCAACTTATCTCTCAACTTCAAGAAAAACCAGTATGATAAATTAACATTTTCTATCTATCTTCAAACAGTTTTATTCTATATTGGAAATGCCCAATACCTAATTTTGAACCAATATTTTATTGAAAGTAACACTGTCATTGGGAGAATAATTTAGAGCCATATAGTAGTTGGTCTTGAGACATGACACCACATCAAAATAATCAAACTTAATGAGTAAGAGGTTGATGAGAAACATAGAGATCTACATTTGTGTTGGTTTATGTTGACTCGTGACAGTAAGTTATGAAGCAGCAGACAACAGGTAAGTTCTGCACATGTTTCAGCACTATTTTAATAGAGAGTCTCCTCTGCCATTATTTTTTTCTTACTGTCTCTTTGTTATAAAGTGAAGAAGACAAAATCTCTCTATCTAAGCTGACACCATTGCTCAGCGCAGGACTGTACCATACTACTGTTTTATGTTGGGAGTTGTTTCTTTCTTTTCCAAAGCACATTTTATATGGTCTGTAAACAGCTCTTAGAAAATCTGTCACTTCTCTTCTTTACTATTTCGTGAATCCAAATAAATATTTTTGTCCTGTCAATTAAGTACTTTTTAAAAGACCACAGCATGGCAAAAAGATCTCAATGAAATTATACTCCTTTAATAGCTGGCAAATCAGGAGTACAATACAGTCTATTTTCAAATTAACATCAAAAGGAGGATCATTTGTATACTGACATTTAGGAAATGCACAGTGTCACCTGCCTATAACGAGCTTGGTATTACAGAGAATTGTTTTGTTTTAACTCCAGCTGACAACTAAGCCCCACACAGCCACCTGATTTGGGTGAGAGTGGGATGGGGGAGAGAACTGGAAAAGTAAAAGTGATGAAATTTGTGAGCTGAGATAAAGAAATGTTAACAGATAGAGCAAAAAACCCCACAAGCAATCAAAAACAAGGGATTCATTATCCCCCTTCCCATGGGCAGGCAATATTTCCAAAGTACTTTTTAACTTGTAAGAAAGAAGGAAAACTGGGGTGGAAGTGCTTGCCATACTTTCTCCAGAAAGAAGCAGACATATGCAGAAATATTTCTGTGTTTACAGGGAGATCTTATGTCTCCATCACATAATTCTGGTACAAATATGACAATTTTTAAACTCAGCTAAAATGTTTAAATGGGTAATTCTGCAGCCAAAACACTGGACTGGAAAAGGAGCAATGCCTTGATTCTGATCCTGGGTGTGTCACTCCCACAGATGTACTGTGGGGCACTGGTCAAGTTGCTTACTTAACAACTCAATTTCTAACTGCCCAATCTGAAAAAAATGGAAAATGATAATACTTACCATTTTCAGAGATAAGGCTAATAAACTGCTCACATAACATAGTAAACTATAAGGACAAAAGGTAAGGCAGAAGCATTTGGTGTTACTATTTCTCCTGCTGGCACAAAACTTTTAACAGATTTTTTTTTTTAATTATACAATCTTAGGTTGATTTACCACTCTTAAATTAATTATTTTAAACATAGGAATCACCTAGAGAAAATAACCTTAATTGATATATGACCATTACTAGTTTCAATACCTGTAGTCTAATAATGCTTTGCCCAAAACAAAAAACAGTAAGGGGGAATATACTTTGCATTTGAATGGTCTGAAACATTCATGTAATGCTACGATACTTTTGATCTCTCTCCCATTTAGAGATACTCAAAGATCTTCTGAGTTATTCACTGCATTGCAGTATTTTCTTAGCAATTTCACATCACATTGTTTCTTACTTGTATTTATTTTCAGTACGTACAATTCGAAAGGTAGTAATATTGTTATATTTCTCTGTGGCATTCAAGAAAACTCTTACTAATATAATATGAAGGGAAGGATGCTAACAAGAGAGAAAGCTGTTAATAGGATAAAACAGCTTTTCCTGGAACAAGGACAACATAGTCTTTAAGCATTTTATAAAACTATTTTCAAGTCTTCTGGAGAAAGAGCTGGTAAGTGAATAGGGAATAAGAAGACAAGGAAAAAAAATAATTTGTAATCTATTAATTTAGGAGTTGCTCTTCAGTTCTACAGCAGACGCTTCCAAAAGTGGAAACCTGTGTCAAGGAATGCTACCTAGACTTTTCTAGAGAAAACACAATGCAAAATATATTTGTTATTTTTCAGTAACTTCCTGTAGACCTTTCATCCTGATCTAGACGCTCAACTCACAGTGCTGCCAACAGGATATTCTACGAAGACTAACGGTAAAGTATTAGTTTCCGTAACATGTAAAACTAGCCTGAGGTTCTCAGGCACCAAAGACAAAGTTGTTGGCACTGAAAAAAATAAGACTGACAAGTGGTTCTTTGCTTAAAATTGAAGAGAAAACACATAGTTGATTTAAGAATGAGATCCCCCACACCTGACAGCATGTTAGCATTTGTTCTTATAGTTGAAAACCAGATTCATGTTATGAAACCAACACTGTCAGTCACTGGAGTTCAACCACATACTCTTCTAGAGAATAACATTGCAAGCTCCACCCAGGTCCTCATTTCAAGTAAGCACAAATTACCATCTTCTTTAGAGAGCACAGGTAGCAAGTTGCTTCCACTGGTTTTACTGCCCTGCTTACCCTGGATCAATCATTTACTCTGCTCTGGTGAGACCCACCTGGGGTACTCCATCTACCTCTGGAGTCCTCAGCAAAGGAAAGACATGGACCTGCTGGAGCAAGTCTGAAGAAGGACCATGAAGATGATCAGAGGGCTGGAACACCTATCCTATGAGAAAAGCCTGAGAGAATCGGGGTAGTTGAGCCATGGTGAGAGAAGGCTCCAAGGAGGCCTTGTAACAGCCTTCCAGTACCTAAACAAGACTACAAGAAAGCTGGAGAGGGACTTTTTCTAAGGGCATGTAGTGATAGGACAAGGGGTTATAGCTTTAAACTGAAAAAGGGTAGATTTAAATTGGATATAAGGAAAAAAAATTTTTTTCAAGGATGGTGGTAAAACACTGGAACAGGTTGCCCAGAAAGGTGGTAGATGCCCCATCCCTGGGAACATTCCAGTTCAGGTTGGATGGAGCTCTGGTACTGTCCTGATCTAGTTGAAGATGTCCCTGCCCATGGCAGAGGGTTGAACTAGATGATCTTTAAATGTCCCTTCCACCCCTAACCATTCCATGAGCCTATGATTCTATGGAAAGTCCAGGTGATGATTCTGTGAAAAATAAGTGCATCTGCTGACAACTATATTGGGTAATACTGAGATCCCCATACTGTAGTATCAGCCTTGTGAAAGTATGTAAACCAATAATTCAAAGCTTGTGATGTAAAAATTAAACTAAATAAAGCATGCTCCAAATGGAAATTTTCCTGCAGTATCTTAAAAAGACATAGAGCCTGTTGATGCAGTATGAGCATGGAA
The DNA here is from genome assembly GCF_003945595.2 of Pipra filicauda. NCBI lineage: Eukaryota > Metazoa > Chordata > Aves > Passeriformes > Pipridae > Pipra > Pipra filicauda. Next base: position 143,746 of record NW_024104490.1, read on the forward strand.
AGAAGCTGTCAACATATTTTTTTTACACTACATGGGCTATTGGGTCAGTAATTCACGAAAGAAGACTCTTCTTCAGTAGATTATAAATGGTTCAAAAAGAGTTATTTAAATCTTTTAAATCAAACAACAAATCTATTAAATCTAGTATCTGTTATTCATTAATTGTATCCCGACAAATTAATCAGAAGCCTTAAAGGTGATCAGATAAATATCTCTCTCTAGTCTAGTCTTGATCGATCTCAGTCACAGGCTGTCCAGTAAAAATTACAAGATGCAAATACGCAAAAATATCACCTTTAACAGGTAAACAGAGAACCTTATAAGAAAAATGTAAACATCCACACAAAATTATGTTGGCAAGATCAGCAGTTAGATTTCTTATTTTCAACTTTTTTCTTCTATAAATCTATAGAATAAGCAACATCTGAGTTAAATAAAGTAAAATGCAGCATGGGTCCTGGAATAGCTATTCCTTTCTGTCCATTTATTTAGGAATTCTCCTTTAAGAATATCACAAATACGTTGTTTGCTCTCTAATCTGCTCTTCAAGAAGATTTGACTTTTCAGGCTTTTCTTTCCTTCTCAGATGTTACTGTTTTCTGGATTCTAAATGATGGGTTTTCAGTTTAGAAAAAAAAAATTGGATTTACACTGCACTGTATTGCATTCTTGCCAGTGAAGCTAAATACGAGTTCTAAAGAAGTCACATGAAAGAGTTATAATGAAAGATTTTATTGTTTTGAAAATAATTCTAAAAAGAAAATTATCTTTTCTGTTTCATCAAGGTCAACACTCTGTACTATGTGTCCTGTTTTTAACTTATAACCTAAAGCAATAACTTCTTATTTCTACTGTCAAAATACTCAATCCTGCACTGTTCCTTCAGTGACCAACTCTGTCAGCCACAAAACTGACACTGTAAGCAAATAAGAACAAGCAAACCACACAACCTTTTTTTTTAACGTGGCCCCCAAAGAGCCAGATTAATAGGTGCAAAGTTTTCTCTTCATTAAAGTCATTCATTATTTAAATATGTATTTCTCTCAGTAATGTAACTTTTAAATTTTGCTTCTTCAATACCTCCTGAAAATAGAGTAATGGATTTCTTTCATGAAGGTTCACTAAAGTATACTCTATCCCTTCATCTTATGTATGAGAGAGAAGAATTACAGTAAATAGAAAGGGAAATACATAAAATGTTTCTCCTTGGCCAGAACAGAACATGTATACATATATACACATGTGTGTGTGTGTGTGTGTGTGTGTCTAACCAGAGAGAGAGAGAAAAAGAGAGAGAAGGAGGGGGGGGAGATATCACTGGTTTTCTCAGAAGGATTTTCTTTTATACATAGCTTTATCCTATAATTTTGTCCCTGTTGGGCATACTGCCTAAATTTAAACACAAACAGTCAAGCAATGAAGAAACATTACCACATTTACTGTGAACAAAAACTCCCAGTTGTACAGTGAAATTTTAATACATTTCAACTTATCTCTTTTACTAATGGGGAGAGTACAAACCCTGCAGGAATTCGCTCTGCAAACTGGTAATTACAGTAGACTCACTTTTTTATAATGCATATGTATAGTCAGACACAAGAAACATAGCTGCCCTTTTGATGTAGGTTACAATAGGAATGTTTTAAAAAAATTATGAAAATCTACTGCAATTCTAAAGGAATGCATTAATTCATAGGAAGTTGTCCTTTAGCTATACTCAAGAACACAAATATATATAATAGAATATAATAATAATTATATTTACTTGCTTTTATAAACCAAAGCACAAGCTTTAGCCACCTGTCCTTTTTATTCAAGTAGGGGATTTTTGTTTTGGGGTTTTTTGTTGGTTTGTTGGTTATGGTTTTTTTCCTAATGTACTTACTCATACATTTCCATCCTACAACATCATGTATGAGTTGAGAAGATTTTTGTTCTCCCATGCCTCTTCCTTTGCACAACCTTCAAATTTAAATAGTTTTGATCTTCAAATTTACGTCTCATTAAATCATTATAACATGCATTTAAAAGCACAACTGTAATTGTACAAATTTACAACATACAATGTCCAGCTCATCTAAGGTAAGACATGCTGTTTATGGCAAAACACGTTTGCAGCGTACACAAAGACAATCTGAGGACATGTAAAATATAAGTAAGATCTACTGCCATGTCATACATAGAGACAACATTTATCTTTAATACAGTAATGATAAGACAGAGCTATTGTTAACGAAAAAACCCAAGCAAGCAAACAAACAAAAACAACGTAGAAGACAAGTAAAGGCCTACAAAAAAAGACACATATTTCTAAGTCTTTTACAGTTGGTACTGCTATTTTTTAAAGTCTACCAACCATACCACTTGATTCTGCAAATACTCGCATCCTCACTGTTTACATATATTCATATTCTTTAAAGGTAGGAAAAACCCTCATACAATTCAATAATTAAATCACTGTGTGAGCCAAGTACAACACATAAAAAGATCATGTAACAATTCCAGCTTCTGAAGGCCTGTAAAAAGGTACATCTTCAAAATTGCCAGAAGAGCAAGTCACACTACATAGCATCTCTTTGGGCCAAATGCTGCATTTTCACTAGTTTGCAACACCCAGCTTGGTGGAAACAAGATTTGCCTTTCTCTGTTAAGCAGTTCTTGAGTGTTATGTTGATTGAACGGTAACATGAAACGTTTGCAAGTTTCTCTTACTATGGAGTAGCATATTCACAGATCAAGACAGTCACAGGTAAAATCACTAGACCCCAAGGCTTCATTCTTCAAGAAAAGGAAGTTGTTATTACAAAGAAACGATGTAAGTTGGTGTGTAAATGATTGCTCAGTCACCAATGAGGGAATCGATGGTCAAAGGAAAATTACAACAATAGTGATGGTGAAGGTCACTCTTGTAAGACCTTCAAAGACACTTTCCATGGAGGCATTACTAGAACCCCTGATATATTATGTGAGTTGAAAATCTTCATTTCCCTCACTGCTGGGCAGTAGCTTTCTCACAGATGTAACCCTCTTCTCCAGAGATGGTTTCTTTTAGCAATGAAAAGCGAGTTGTTAATGATTGTGGAATCACTTAACTTTCTTTTATACAAGAAATTTGGCCTTGATTAAATATGAAGAGATTCCTTCTCATTCAGAATTAAGGAGTCTGGTACAACGTGAGCATCAGATTACGAAGGGTGCTACACCAGGGTTGCTAACAAAAGGCACAGAACACCATAATGTGTGTATGTATGGTGTTTTACTAACTCTTATGAGAAAATAAAATCTACAAAGTACTAGAAGAGTGAGAAACATGTTCTGTGTTCCCATAGTTCTGTGAGTGTAAACATTCTTCACAGTAACAAAACTAATTTTCACAGAATAGAACATACATGCTGTATCACTTGTGACTCTGGCTGATGCAATACTTAGGTTGTGCTTAGTCAGCAAGTCTCTGTTGAAAGCATATGGGAGGTAACGCAAACTCATCCTCCGAAATTACCTTTACCACTGTACATCATAATTGTCACAGTGGTTTCTGTCCATCTCAGGGTGGGCAGAGGAGATACACGGAAGCTCAGTCTGGACTTACCAATGCATATGCTGTGCTAAAATTTCTCTTAATTTCTGGATTTCAGAACCAGTGTGAGAAGAAACAAGAGACAATATATCCCAGATTATGACTCTGAGTAGAAGACAGCACATTCAGTCACATTTCTAAATGGGAGAAACAGTATCTTTGCAATGAATATGCAGGAACAGAGCTGCCTTCCTCTTCCTCAGTTACCACTTTCAATTAATTCCCAAGGATTCAAGGAAAGGAAACTCCAATCAACTGGAAAAAGACACTGCTCCCTTGTCACATGCAAAAGTGAGCAATGCCTATTTTTAACAACTTTCCATTGAAAGAAAAAATTACAATACTAAATGCGTGTAAAAAGACCGTATGTGAGACAGTTAGAGATAAAGGCTTTATCTAATGAGAGCGTTCCACATCATTGACAGTGACCCTCATTAGTTATTTCTTGATACTTCCCGATTTTTTAGTACTCAGTTCAACTTAGGACACTATTTTGGCAAGTGTAAAGGACCTTCAATACATGCAGAGGTTCTGAGGATCTTGATGTTACATAACTTTCTTTCTCCTTCTTACTCCTCCTTTTTATAATATTATCTCTAACAGTTGATGACATGAGCAGAAAAAAAAAGAAAACTAATCAGAATCAGGTGGTTGCCATTTAAAGAGACAGTCCTCAGTGTGACCTGAGAACAAAATAACGTAAATTGCTGACAGTGAAGTCAGAATAGATTTTATGTTGGTTGTACAGCTCCATGCTGAATGCATGTGTTACTATTAACTATTAGGATTAATACAAAGCCTTAAAAGTAAAGGAACCCAGTGGTTGCAACATATGCCTCAAACCCTGTCTTTTAAAAATAATCTCTGCTTGAAGGGCGCATGGACAGCCCTAAACTGAGGAATGCAGAAGAACTCCAAAACCCATAGAATCCAGCTGAGTACTGTGCTTTCTGGCATAACAGCAGTGCTCCCACTGTCAATCCTCCATATCTGCCCAAGAATTTGGACACGAGCAATCATGTCTATCACAGACAGTACACTGGAATAAGCCTAAACACTTGCTCTTCAATGAGTGACATCAGTAAGGGAGGAAAGCAGAGGGGGAGCAATGTTGGAGGGAGAACACAAGCAGTTTATTTCTTTCTTATTTGTTTAACTGATGGCTGTCTGAAAATTCTGTATGTGTTTAAAACTTTAGAAGCAGCAAGCAGAAGAAAATAATTTTTAAGCACAATTCTGGGAAGATGACCAGCAAAGTGTAGGAAGCTTACCTCCCAGTAGCATTGCTTTTTACATTTGTCACCAAGTTGCATAAGTGACATTGCCTCCTGTGTTACGCCTGTATACTTATTGCTACATTAGGTAAGAAATGTGCAGCGCCACTATCATTTCTAGAGGTTTACATGATGTGCATTCACTTGTACAATGTCCTGAGATTAAGGCTTCTATGTAATCAAATTGCTAACTGTTTATACATTTATGGTAGACTGTAGCCAGCCCATTACCACAGCTTCTATCACAGTAATTTGTTCCTGAGCACCAAATCACGTAGTCAAGAGATGCTGTATTTCTTGCTCTGACTTTATGAATTTAGTATTACTGTCTTCCGTAGTTCACACTAATTGTAGCTAAATTAGCTAAATTAGGCCAAATGAATATCAAATTGTTTTTGAAAGATAAATATGCCCTCTTCTGGTTTGGCAATTAGGAAAGCATCTTCATATAAACAAACAGGAAGTTTTGTATTTAAATAAAGAATCAGTTTTTCTTCTAATTTCCTATCTTATAAAAGCTTAATTTACATATATTTATTTAAAATCAGTTGAGAACTCAGATACTAGACTACACCAAAGGGAAAACCATAGTTAGCAAGATTCTGTTATATTTACATTTTCCATTGCTTTTGGTTTTATATAGTGGCAGGAGTGGTCACCAGTCTGAATTTGATAAAATCTGCTTCTCCCTCACACTAATAGGTGAATTTATCTTTGAAATGCATGTTGAAATATTATCTCTGGGCTCTGAAGTCTTGTTTATCCAAAAATCTAAAACAGATTAGGCAATGGTAGTTACAGCTTTGCTGCAACAGCCTGTTCCTGTATCTCATTCCTCAGAGCTGGAAAAAGAAAAGTCATACTCACGGTATACTCAAAGTTTGAGAATTCTGAAGAAAGGGTAGCACACCAACTAATGAAGAAAAATGTCTATTTTTTTTAAATGAAAATAAGCTATTTTACTAAATAAAACTCATTGATTCAGTTACATGCATTCAGCAGAGAAAGACAACAGCAATACAGAAGTCCTAGGAACAATCAGGCTACACTATCCAGAAGAATGTATTCTAATCTGCTGCATCAAAGTAACAGCAGCTTTTGCCACTTTGCAGCATACATTGTATTTGAACCCTTTTATCTTCTAGTTCATTGCAATACCAGGAGTAAACAGTGCTCATTTGTACTTTATATTTATCAGATCTTGAATGCCTGTTTTGATTTATCAGTGTTCAGAATCTTTAAAAATCAACACACATCCTCATAGACAAAGTCAACTGAGTGCATTTAGCACATTCCCAGTTTCTTTAACAAGTTCTCTCCCAACTGTATCCAGAGGAATACAACATTCAGTGCATGTTTAACATTTTTTTCATTTTGCCTTCTGCCACAGTGGTGTTAGATCTCACCAAGTGTAGCATCAGCTACAGTAATCCTGCTGCTACTCACTACACAAGTGCAAAGACCAGTCTGCAGGCTCTAATCCAGTATGTATACTTATGTGAACATGTAGTGCTCATGCTAAACCCTGCATTTACTCCCGTTATAGCACCCAGAAGTTTATCACATGACAAATCTTACTTTTTTCACCATTTAATATGCAAATGCTTTGCAGTAAATACATATACATACTGGGCACATTTGTGGAAAAAGCAGACCAGGCTGGTAAAAAGTGAAATGTGCGCAACACATTTGCAAGTAACACACCAGCCCAGAGCCTCTTCCTATTGCAATCAATAAGAGTGTTGTCCTGCTTCACTGAAGGCAGAGTAAGCCCATCAGAGGGTTTTTTACAGCTTTATGAAAAAAGAGCCTAACATAGTAACCTGGAAATCTGTCAGTAACAATCTTCCTTCTCCTAGGTTATAAAATTGAGAAGATTATTATAGTTTCCTAACTATATCATCTTTCTAGCACAGTTTGAACACATCAGTTTAAGAGAGTGAAGCGCAAAGCTATCAGCCTAACTATCTAACAGAGAGATCAAATTCTGCTCTCAGCACATTGATGCTTGTGGGACAATAGGGCTGCACAGGGACATTTAAAACAGTGGTAACCACAGGAGGCATCAGGGGTACTCCTTATTCATGGACATTGCTATAGCTGCTCCCCAGTGCCCTTCCTCCCCAGATTAATTCAGCAGCAGCTCTGATGAGAGCTCCCAGACAGGCTCTTGCTGCCATCCTCATCGTCACAAATGCCATTCCCTGAAGCTCCTGCTTTCATCCACCTCCACATACATGCATGTCATTAGCAGCTGTACAGTAAATATTTACACATATCACACTCAGCCCTTAACTGCAACTTTTTCTCCTGCGGGACAAAAGCACGGGCAGCATGGAATGGGTTTCTCTGCCTAGACTTCAGGGTCTACACGATAGACGACACAAGCATAAAACAAGCAGGCACATAAAGACAGACAGGATAACATCGAGCTCTAAGAAACTCATGTGTCACCTCATTACGGCCTGTAGATTTTCATGATGAAAAGTTCAAGCCACAATGAAACAAATGGGAGACTTTTTTCTCATTTTTGTGAGAGTTCCACCAGGTCATAATTAAAAGCAACATTCAGTCTAGCAAAAATTAGCAATTGGCAAAAACAAGATGCAATCACAAGCACAGGCTCTTTTCTCCACTCCACTTACCACCCAAACTTCTCTGGTGTGAAAACTGGTCTGGAAATTGCACAAAAGCCACCCTTCTGGTGAGATTTCCAGACTTTTTGGGTAGCAACTCTGTCAGACACATCACAAAAACAGACTCTGTTACAGTATGTTGATAAGTCTGTTTCCACTCTTAGGAAAAGCCAGATGGTGCAGAGGTGTGTGATAGTAATTTCTAAACAAACAAACAAATTAAAACCTCAGAATAGTTGTGGTTAGTTTGAATTTAAGGATCAAATTCAGGTCAGTTCCACTTTATCTAGACTGATTCACTTTTCCCTATTATGACTTGATTGCTGACAACGTGCTTGCTGCTGTGAAATCCTCAAAAAGAAAAGGAGTTTAACCTCAGGAGTTTAAACACAGAGACAGAGGAAGACGTGCTAAGTATCTAAGAAGGCAGTCAAACTCACAGAATAACTTTTTCTTAAATTTAAAAAAAAAATAAAATTTTCAACATTCTTAATAGAAAATGTACATTCTTTATAAATTAATCTAATTTAATTAAAGACTTAACTGCACACTGGCTCTTGGTATTTTAAAAAGCAGTATTTACATGAAGAAAGTATCATGCCAAAACCCAGGAAGTGATGCGTCATTAATATTCATTACATGCCAACACTCAAAAAAAAAGTAAAGAAAATGTAAGCTGCCAAGTTTATTTTGGCGAAGCTGTATGACATGATTTGTATTCAAAGCAAAATCTAGAAAAATGTCTTTAAATCAATGTAAATCCCTTTCAAATTGAAAAAAACCCACATAAAACAGAAGGAAAAAGCACTTCTGAGTTTTAGCCTTTTTTTCAATGCTATCCTGTACTTAAGCAGTTTTAGTGAAGTACATTGTCACAGAGGATCTACCAGCTTAGGTTAGATGCACTTTTTCCTGTCTTTGCAACAAAGAACTTGATCTTTTCATTATCAAGAAGTTATAAATTAATGATATTTAGTTTTCCCGTTCCACATTTATTTTTTAAAATATATGTATCGGCACAATTTTTAAATGTGTGAGAACACCAAGTACAAAATCTCAGTTTTCCTAAGCAAAGACCAAACTACACAAGATGGCAGTGGCCTTTAGCGTGGTCTTAGCACATTTCTCAGAAATGAAAACACTGATTCATTGCCTGGCTGGGCCAGCAGCAGGAAGGGGGCCAATGATGTCCATATTGCAGACTAGAATGAATGCCATACAGAAATTCCTAAAGCTCTTCTGCACAGCTTTGCAGAAGCAGCACTCCACACGTGCTTGGCCACATTGCTTCTGGCACTCAAGTAATTTTGTATAAAAGCACTGCAGGTATCTCTCAGCAGTGCAGGACCAGTACACTGAGATGCCATCGTGACACACAGCACAAAAAAGTCAGTCTAGCAGGTCTGTCCTCAAAACAGAAACAGGCAGCCTCTGCTTAATGTTTAAATTTCACCTACCAACTGCAATGGCTAGAAAAACAAAGGTATTTCTGAAGCCAAACGTGAAAACAAGGAACAGGCCCTCACATGACTGCATGAAGGTGTTGTTTCTAGACCAATTCCACTGACTTTCTGAGTGACTTATTGCATCTCCTCCGTACTTCCTCTACCCTTCAATCACAACTAACAGCTCAGGAAAAGAGACTGAGAATTAACTCTACAAAGCAGAAATTCTCAAATTAGGAGATGGCAGGAGAGCAGCTATGTATGCATGGAAGAGAGAAGTCCAAAAAGTACATCTAGGCTGTTGTTGCCTGTGCTGTTTTTCCATTCTTTTCCCATTTTCCCCACTCCAAGCACATTCTGCTCTTTTCTGATGTCTTAGAAAAGCCTGAGATTTACCTTGTGCCAGCAGTTAGGGGAAAAAGATGTGAGGGGGACCATGGGCTACACTGCAGGCAAATGCATCCTCCCTGGCTACATGAAGGGCATCTTCTCTTCCTCAAATGTCTCTGTTCCTGGACATTGAACCACACCCCTCCTGGCAACCTGCCCAGAGCTGATCCCACATTTCCTAGTGGAGCAGGGCATGCTGGGCACAACCAGGTAGTCCTAGGGCTGGGGACAAGGTGCAGGATGTGAGGTAGGGACACCTTTGAGCAGGGAGCAGAATGAGATGAGGAAGCAAAGAGTGGGGAAGGTTCCAAGTAGGTAGGCTTTGAAAGAGTAGGTCATTAGTCAGGGAGGGCCAGGAGAACCCTTGCTTGAAAGCTGTTTCATCTGATTAGGGATTTGGGCTGGCTCAAAAAATAAAGATCAAGTCAAATCATTAGTAACAACTGCTAGACTTTGATTAAAGGGCAACTGAGGACCAGGGCTGAAGAAATGAAGAAACATTGCAGCATTGGAGAGGATGAGTGACAGAGGTGGGGTAAAGAAGCAAGCTCAGAGCCATTTTTGACTAAACAGCAGAAAGGAGGTCTCATCTGTAAAACCATTGTTTTGAAACCTTTGGAGGCCATTATTGGCAGGTATCCATATATTCATGTGGATATATTACTTTTCAAAATTACCATTCAAATCTGTTGGTACAGCAGTTAAAATGCACCTTTCAGTAAGCATATACGGTAATGTTCTTCACCTCATTTAAAAATTTCTTCCCTTCTCTGAAACAGTGCCCCACTGAGTAAGGACTACAAAGATGAAAAGCAGATGCTTCCTAGGAGACTGACAAAACTGGTAACTCAGAAGGCATCTTACTCCTAATTACTGAGTAGGACAGTATCTAATCATTATTAGATAGTAATACTATTAAATGCTACTAAAAGAAACATATTACTCCAGTAGCTCTGTAAATTCTTCCTTAATGTCAGCACCCAAATACAATACTGTTGAAGGGAATCCCGGCAAATGAGAACAGACCTTCTACATAATTCTCCCATAATAAAATTGTAATTTCTGTGATTTTTCTAATGCTTTCAGGGGGTTTTGGTCAGGCCCACTTTTTAAAGTCAAATGATATTTTGGTTCTATGCCAGGTTGTTCCTTTTTTCCTAAAGCTTAAATCCTTGACATTCTTATGAGAAAGTGATGATTTTTCAAGTGTTTAGTCAATACAAGGAGAAGTTGCAAAACTATCCCACTGCCTTGTAAAACTTCAAGGGAATGAAAAATATGTGGAGAAGCAGAATACCTATCTGACAGCAGTACTGAAGGAAGTAAAGGATGAAGGAACCACTGGGTCAGATGCAGAGAAAGAACATAGCGTAGAGAGGGGACAAAGGCAGAAGGTGGAGGGAGAGAGAGAAATAATCTAAAGAACTAGGGACAAAGATGTAAACAGGAAAAAAGGAGAAATATATTACAGAAAAATCAGGAAGAACTACTATCCTTTCAAATTTAGAAGAATTTAAATTTTTTTATATCAAAGGTTAAGTACTGCATTTTTGAGAGTAATGGGCATAATAGCAAACTGATTGATTTGCTACAGCCTTGCAAAGCTCACATATGAAAACATGCCATTGCACATCATGTGCATCCATCCTACTGAAATGCAAACAGACATTAATCACCAAAAGAGGAAGTATAAAATTCACTTTAATGAATGTGTGACACACACACCCCCCTCCACACACACCTTTCAAATAGCTTTTACCAGTGTCCTCAATGTACATATGTTACCTGGATGGTTAATGATTATAAGCAAAACATCAGGAGCTCCGCTTAATTCAGACTATTTTGTAAAGCACCTGCAATGTTCTTGAGGTTCACCGGTGCAGTTCTGAACCAGAAGAGTTTAACTACTCAGAATTTATCTGCGTAGCTGATGGACAATTTGTAAACAGGCCTGTAATCTGAAAGATCAAAAATATACCTGTAATTTGAGAAAAAATTGTATAGGCCAAAAGTGGTTCTCTTTTATTCTTTATCTTAACTTCGTTGAACAGTATTCCTTTTATCTACTAAAAGACTCCAGATTTTTGCAAGAACACAAAATATGGATGTAAAAAAAGGAGCAACATGACAGCAACTTTCTGAGGAATCACTTCTCATAGTGGGTTCTCAACAAGCAGACTGGCATTAGCAACACTCCTCAAAACTCCATGTGCATAAAAACTTTCAGCACAGGGAGCACACGGGGCAAATACACCTCATGACCCACTAGATTAAGCCAGAAGACCCTTTAGCTCTAATGTTCAGGTGAAAGGAAGTCAAACAGAGCCATACTCTCACTCCCACTTGTGTCCAGGGTATGATGAAAAGTAGAAAATACTTGTCTTACTAAATGAAGTACATAATTATACTACGATTACAAAAAAAAAAGAAAAACACAGGGTTGTCAACCTACCTGACTACATCTCCAAGGGAAACACTAGTTATGAAATTCCAGCATCCATGTGCCTATCTTTTTACCCTTCCACCCCTTCTGAATCAATGAATCTACTTCCTCTATCTTTAGTATAGAAAAGTAGGCTGGTCAATCAGCAGCTCCTGCCCAGCCACACCTCACCCCTTACTCAGCCAAGCAAAGGTAGCTCTGGATGACAAGTGCTGCAGAAGATGGGCTGGAGAGGAAGCTTGGGGGAAGATTAGAGATCTGTAATAATTTTCAGCACTTAGACTAAAACTGTAAGAGATTTGGTTTCACTAATGCTGCTGTTTACTCAACAGTATGCCTGATATGTCTGATACAGATATTTCAAATTTCAATTTAAACTCTGGAGAAAAAAAAACAATCTCTCTACTTACGCCAAGCCTGCACTAAAAATTACTGGACATCTAAGAACTCAGAATACCCCAAATTTCATCTAAGAAAAACAGTAAAATCAGCTACCTGAGTACACAACATTGTACAGGTCCTTTGCCAGACACCAACAAGGTGTGAGAGTATTCAGATGTTTTTCTGAGTACAGTGCAAAAAAGGTAAATATAACCATGGAATCGGACATGATAAAACCACATTTGAAATGGCATACTAAAAACCAGAAGATTTACGGACTTCTATAGGAGATGTTTATATAAGTTTCAAAGTTTATTTTCCAAAATATTTGTTTAAAAATATTTCACCACGAGGCTCCTCAGCAGGAACCCCTGGTTAAACTATTTCCTTGGTATTGCAACCAGAACTCATCAATGTCACATGGTCAATCAATTTAGTTTTTCACAGATCTGTGGACAGATCCTGAGCTGTTAGGCAAACTGATCTTTAAGGATCACAACTGATCATGAATCAAGACAAATTTTCATACAGTCAACTTCTGTGAGGGGATTAACTAAATACAATTACTATGGTTCAGTTCAGTAAGTACTGCAGTTACTTGTTACCGTTTTTCCTGATTCTCAGATGTTAACAACTACAAAACATAAATGGAATGGCCTTTTATGTTTCATGATAGTCTCACTCTTTTTTGCAGCAATTTTATTAATCTAATAAAATCCTACAGACATGTCACACCACAGACAGTAAAAAAGGGTGTTGAAAATATTGAAAACATGACATTTGCCATAGACTTCAGAACTATAACTATGTCCTAAATTTTGAGAAGATAAGTTAAAAGAATTTTTAAATCATGTTTACAGTTAAGTATTTTCACAAGACCCTTTAGGTTTTGCTCTTCTTTAGTAAACTTCACCACCCACACAGCTCCAGCCTTCACACATTTTACAAGCCCAATGATATACCATATATGCTAGCCTTTCACTTACTGTTGTTCATACCAGCTAAGAGTTGAACATTTACACCTGACTGACAAGACAATGACTGAGCATGTAACTCAAAAGTAGTGGTCACCTATATATTATTAACCTGATTCAAATCTGATATTTGTGGAATATTTGGGGAATGTCCCTTTGCAGTTGTGCTCATTTTAGGAGTGCTAAAAGCAAAGAACTGAATACAGAGCCCTGGAAAAACATAAAGAAATGCAGTGCAGATACTTAAAATACCTGCATTTTGAAAGACAATGAATGGATTTTGAATGTGTGAACATTTATTATATAAAAAGGTGTCCCACAGCAAACAAGTGAAAAGGAGTCTTAGAAATGGGGAAGCTGGCCCCTTTGAATATCTTGATTCAAATTCTATAACTGTCACTGATTGATTCTAACTACTCCTTAGAAAAGTATTGTATGGAAAAGCTGCACTTTAATAACCACATCATTAGGAGAAAAAAAAAAAAACCTGGAAGGAAGGACTTTACATTACATACAGGACCTGGTCAAAACCTTCCTTTTCATTGATTTCAGTGGGCTCTGGATCAAGGCCATATTGATTGCAAGCAGTGTGGTTCAATGATTAAGAGAGCAAATTTAAGTTTCATTCTTAGCCTGGTCATTCACTGGGTTCTGAGTCTTGGGAATGTTAATCACTTTTTCCATCCATGTAAGGGGAATAATTCTAATTCCCTTTACCAATAAAAGGAACCAATATATTCAGACAAAGGGAGATGAACAAGAGATACTCAATTTATGTGTAAGACAAACCCCCTTATTTTTAAATTTAAACAAAATTTTTTGGAACAGTGGGAACCTCAGCAGATAATTTATAATCCCATTTATGTAGTAATTTCTATGATAAGTCTTAGTTCTAAGATACCTGCGTGCATACATGCATGTGCGCATCAAAGTGAGAGAGACAGAGAGAGAGGCAGAATATACTTTTGCTCACTATCTGGCCCTTCATGAGATATTTGATTTGTTGCAATAAAGCTGTCAGTTAAAATGTCATTTCTGTCACACTTTTTAATAATACTGCTCCCATAATTACATTGTGGTTCTTTATACTTAAGTCAGTAAAAGCTTGCTAAGTTTTAGCATGGAAAACAATTTCTGAAATTACAGAAAAAGACTGAACATAGCAGTTCATTTGCTGAGGCAATTATCCAGATCCTTGTCAAAAACCAGAAAGAATAAAGACTGTGATGTGCAAAAAATGTTTCTAATTCTATGCTATAATATATACAATATGTCCGTGGTTGTGCTGGATTATGTTATTAAACTACAGTCAAAATACATTTGTCACAACACAGAGGAAGGGTGCTATCAATTGTCTTGCCAGATATTTTAAATTAGCCACCAAAACGTCTAGCCAGGGTTTCCTCTATGACCCTCAGACAAAGGGAGAGGCTTATTGGACAGTTCTTCCTATGGGACTAGACAGATATTTCTAATGCTCAATTATTTTGAATAATCTGGAAAATAACTGTAAAGGGAACTGTGTCACAGTTGCCTTTTTTAACAGACATGTACAATTCAACCTTAAACACAAATCTTGTGTTGTTTTTGGCTGGAAACTCAGAAATGAGTTTCCCTAATATTTTTTTAGAAAATGTAGATTCTTCTTTTGGGAGGAGTAAAATGTATAAGGGGTGAAATACTGCTCAGCTAAAAGAGCAAACAAATTATGACAAAAATCTAAGCACACAGTCCAGGAAAATTCAATTTTAAAAGGGACAGAAAAAAAAAATGAAATACTGAAGACAGAACACAGACTTGTTTGATAATCTATGCATATTAAGAAAGAAATCTACTGTAAGAGTGAAGTCATTTGAATAACAAGCTGGAAAGAGAGCATCTCAAAGAAATCTAGCACTCCAGAAATGCATTTACTCTTAAGTATCTTACTGAAATTTGTGATTTTCATAATTTTAATATCTGTCTTTTCAAGACATTCATCATTTATACTACAACATAATAATTTATAAAACGTAAGTGGTTTTCCAACTATTTCTGATAAGAGAAAAATGCAAATTTTATATTATTTAAACTGAAAATGCAACAACCAGTTTATTTTCTTCAGCTGGACACTTCATACTTCAGCAGAAGATACTGTTGTAGACTCTTTACTATAAACTTCGTTTTCTTGGAAAAAAGCTGGGAAAAAGAAGACCTAGTACACAGGAGACAAAACAAAAATGGCATCCAGACAGAGATCAAGACTTGTGAGCACACTACTGAAGTTTCATGTATTAAAATGTGGATGAAGTTTCCTCCTTTGCCACCTCCCCCAACATCTGGAGATAGTTTGGTGGAGCAATTTCCAGAAACCAAATAGTATCTTTGCTTGAATAGCTCTTTTCATTCACAAATAAACAATTAACAAAATCGGCAACTAATTGCCAAAGTGTTCATATTCATTAGACTGCTTCCTGAAACTAAGTAGCTGTTCCATGTTGCAGTGCCACATCAATGGTACTGCTATTCTTTTTCCAAATATAAAAGTTTTTTTAAGATTGTCCATTCATGTTTAATTTATTCTAGCAACAAAAGCTGATGCAAAAACGTTACTCACTCTAAATATGTAAATATACTTCTATAATCAAAGAAGGGAGGAACAACTAAAGAACTATTCCACCTGAATCATTAAAAGTCACTGTACGAATCACACTTCATCATGGGCCAAAATCTAGGTTGTGTTATTTTGTGATTGTGTCTCTGAATTACAGATGAAAATATCTGAAGTTATGAGAGGCTGTAATATATTTTAATTTGAGCATCTAAAAAAGAGTGGAAAAACAACTCTCTACTGTGCAGAGGCCTAACTTAAAATGATCACACAATATGATTAATTTCAAAAATCAGTTGGGCAGCTTAAGTGTCTGCTAGATATCAGCTACTTAACAAATCCCGGTTATCATTTCTGACCAAAAGCTCATACTAGAAACTGCTCTTTCCACACCATCTGTTTTGTATGTATTGCCCACTTCCAGGTAAAGAAAGCTCCTTGAAAAAGTTTTTCAGCTGGTCCTCTATTCTCCAAAATTTTTCTTGTAGATCTTATTATACAGCGCTGCTTGAGCTGTACATATATCACATAATTTCGATTCTTTAAAGGGAATCATAGAATCATAGAATCAGTCGGGTTGGAAAGGACCTCCGAGATCATCTAGTCCAAACCTTGATCAACTACTGTTTTACAGAACTCTGTCTCACATTCACTGTGAAAAGGTTGTGACACAACATTGCCACCATCCATCTTTTGACACCTTCACTTTGCCACCATTTACTGTCCTAGTAAAGATCTGAGGATGGAGAAACATGTCCCAGTTTTCATGAGGACTTGAACAGAAGTCACCAAGCAATGAGCTTGATCTCCCTCCGCCACTCAGCTGTAGTAGAAGAGGCTTCAGCAGAAGCCATTAGGACAAACAGCTGGTACTGAACCTCTACACTCATCCTCTATTGACCATCGCTCCGCTGAGAGCTGTTTTACAGGACACCTGAAGAGCAGCATGAGTCAATTGGGAACAGAAACTGCTAAAAAATATTTATATAACAGAGTACATTTACTCAATGTTTTATGAACTGAAGCACTGATACTACAAATATTCACCTCCTGGTAAACACCACACCAAGTAATTCTGTCTCTTATAATTTTCCATTACTTCATATACACAGAAGTTTACGATCCAGGCCACCTTTGCACAAGTCACCTACGTACCTAGCCCAGGGGATGCTCTGTTCCTTTCTCAGATAAAACACTGCTTTAAACTCACATTCTTATATAAATACACAATTCCATACACCTTAAATAAACGCTGCTATTAAAAATGCATGCATAATTTGAGCAACATAAAATGCCTAAGTTGAAAGGGGATCTCCGTTTACGCAGCTGAGAGGGACTCAAGTATGCACATGGAGGCAGGAGTGATCAAGATCCATCAACAGTCTCTTTTGGCCACATGAATGAACAATGCTGAGAGATGGGAGATTTTGACTCTATATGTGAAAGGAACCAGCAAAATACTTCAGGCTACTCTCTTTCTCAATAAGAACATTCATACACAGTTTTATCATGGTTTAACTGAACCACTTAGCAAAATGGATTCAGATGATCTTCTGCATTTGTCCCCGCACTGACAAGCTCCAGAACTAAATATTACCTCTGATCAGCACCTAGAGAAACCTGAAAGCTGTCAGTCAGTTTATTTTACTGTAGACTTCAGAAAGTATAAGGGCTGACATGGTCCACTACTATTACATTAGATAAGTCACTTCTCTTCTTTCCCTCATTTTCCCCATCTAAAAATGAGAATAATAAAACTGACCTCAGAGTGCTTCAGAACTGACAGGCATAAAGCATAGTGCACAAGCTGTGTATTCTATATGCCCTCAGGAATCAAAACCAAGCCATGCAGCAGGTAAAACATATACTGCTATCTGGTGCAGCATAAAGAGGGGACACAGGTCTGCAAGAGTAAGTAGCAATGAGACGATTCTACATTCTTTGCTTGAGGTCAGCTTTAACCTGTGGCCCTTTCAGGCATAGTCAGGACAAAAAAAAAATCATAAAATAGAAATTAAAAGATCACAAATCAAATTTAACTTGACTAAATCTTCACAGTCATACACCAACTTAATTTGTGCATAAGACATGAATAATTTCCATGGAGACCTAAGAAATTTAGGTGGACATAAAACAAAATGGAAATGACATTTTAAAATTTTCAGTCTAAAATAAAAATTGAATTTTCAATTTTATAATGTAAAAGTAATTTTGTAAACATAGAAACAACTTCACAGTAACAGGCCTATGAGATTTACAATATTCTGATAATGTATTCACATTTTCAATAAGAAACACAATCTCTCTTCTGACAATGTGTCTTTTAACTCAAAATATTCTAGACAGGTAGACATGAGTCTGTGAACATACTATTCTGATAGCTAACAAAAAGGAAATTTTCACTGCTACATGGGTGATCATTGAAACCTTTTACAAAAGAGAATCACACAAAACAAAATATATGCCCACTTTTTCATGTAAGACTCAGAGGGAGCACAAATTATTCCTCTTATCAACTTTTATCACCATTTGTATTGAGTCTAAACTGAATAGTCTAATTATGAAGAGTGTTAGTATCAGATTTAGCCTTCCAGGGAATAATATGAAGCATACTGTGAAGAAGAGTGGCAGATTTTATAAAGACAAATTCAAAAATATTAAATTGTAAGGAGGTAAGTTTGAGCAACAGGATGGAATCCTGGGCTGCATCAAAAGCAGAGTGGCCAGCAGGTTGAAGAAGGTGATTATCCCACTCAACTATGCTCTTGTGAGACCTCACCTGGAGTGAGGTCCACCTCACCTCTTGGAGACCTCACGGCATCTGCTCTGTGGTCCCCAATGCAAGGACAGGGAACTGTCGGACCAAGTCCAGAAAGGGCTACAAAGTTGCTAAGAAGACTGGAGCACTTCCCCTATGACAACAGGCTGAGAAAGCTGGGGCTGTCCAGCCTGGAGAAGATTCCATATAGACCTCACAGCAACCTTCGAGTATCTGAAGGTGGCCTCCAGGGAAGCCAGAGAGGGACTCTCTGTGATAGGACAAGGGGTAATGGGTACAAACTGAAAGAGGAGAAATTTAGGTACGATATTAGGAAAAAATTCTTTACTGTGAGGGTGGTCAGACACCGGAAGAGATTACCCAGGGAGGTTGTGGATGCCCCAGCCCTGGCGGTGTTCAAGGCTAGGTTTGATAAGGCCTTGAGCAACTTGGTCTAGTGGGAGGGCTCAATCTAGATGATCTTTAAGGTCTCTTCCAACCCTTAACATTCTATGATTCTATGATAAAAGCTTAGGTAATGACTTTAGGCTACACAACCAACACAAATTTTAAAAGAAAATAAAGTATGCTAAATTCCCTCATTAGCTACAAACTTAAAAAAGACCTCAGCTTTGTGCAAACATCAGTCATACATCTACAGGAAGAAAACCCTACAAGTAGAGAAATCTTTCAGATAATGAACTATGCCTAGTTGCTTGGTGAGAAGTAGTAAACACCGAAGTCCAATTCAGAAATAGTACACATTAAGAATACAGCAGCAGTATTTTGTTTTTGTATAAACTCAAATGCTTTTGTCCACTACCTAAAACTAATGAGTTACGTAGAGTTGCTATGTAGAACGAATAGAATTCTTTACTTTATGACATCATTATTTTAGTTTGAAGAACTTTCCTTCCAAATGTTTACACCATTGTGCCAGTTACTTCAGCTGAACTGACACAATGAATTTGAAATAGTCTAGTACCTTTTACTTACCAAGAGATTAGCACATGATTAGCTAGAGTAAAAGCATTATTATTACTGTTGTTAAAAGATATTAACACTTCCGGTAATGGATTCTATGGATGCTACATATATTTCCCACATTGAGAAAGCAGAATGAAAAACAAGTTTTCTTAGTTTTAGTAACCCACAAATGATCTTGCAGTAAAGTAACAGAATCCTCCTTAATTAACTTTTTTTGAACTGGAGTCTTCACCCTTATTTCCCTATAGTTCATACAAGCTGATTAGAAGTTATAATATGAGCTACAGAAACAGTCAAACAATTGCTGCATTCAGTCTTCCTCAGAACAGCAGGTTAAGAAACAACCTCAACTCATGCATGCACACATGCACATACAAACCCACACAGAGGCGTTATGGTGAGCAGTGAGGTTCCTGTCTGAAGTAGAGAGCAGAATTAATACACTTAGCAAGACAGAGCTATATTCATTGAAGCTTGACACCAGCTCTGTGAAGGCAGGTTGTATTTACAGAAGGATAGGGAAGGGAGGAGACAGAGAGAAAACACCAGGAGGGAGAAGGAGTCAGAGGACAGCTGAAGTGTGAAGTGGTCCAGCAGCTTTTTGATACAGTTTAGACTTCACTTTGGGAATGCAACAAAACAACAGCTACAAACTTAACCCCTTGACACTGGCAAGACTGTCAGCCTCAATGCTAAGCACCCATGCACTGAAATTCTGACTCCTATTCAACAGGTTAAAGGGTAGGAAGCTTTTTCCTCTCCTGCCAAGGGTGGTATGTTCTTGGGGCTGTATTTCTGTTTCATGTACAGATGCTCTTCTATATCTATTAATCTGTCACTGCACTTCTTTGTTCTCTTTTTAAATTCAAGATTAATTTTATTATTATGCTAAAGTCTGTACCTGCTAAAAATCATATACAGGGTATGGCTATACTACAAGAAAATATGAAGTGAATAAAAGTGTAGGATTTTCTCAGACTTTGTACAGTGTTTCTAGTCAATTAGATAAAGGTCATAACTAATGATCAGTAGCAAGTTCTAAGAAATCGTAAATAAGCTAGAAAGTAAGTTTTGTTATGAATGTGCTAACAGAAGAACACACTTGGAAAAAAACCTGCATTCCTTACTTTTAAAATTGTTGTTATTTCATGTTTTGTAGAAGTAATGTGAAAGAGAAAAGAAAGATAGTGATGTATCTCAATTTTTAAGATATTTGTTAATTTTGAGTCACGGATCAGAGCTAAGCACTGATGGCTATGGTGGGCACAGAGGCAAAGAGATATGACACATGCATACAAAAAGCTGCCTTTGTTCCTGCATGATTATTTAAGTGCAAATACAGGTAACAAAAACTTGAGTTACAAGGTAAGATAAAATTTCAAGATGGGGAAATTCTGCTTCGCCTCCACAGCATTATCTGGTTCCCCCTGCTGTCATGCAGCCAGGGAAAAAAAGCACTTCCCGAAAGCTCACCAAAGATCAAACTGTGTCTGGTGACAGCAGTGTCTAAGCTATAAGTAATGTTCAAAGGATTCAACAATGCCTGTGACTGATCATTCTCTTTCCCTTGCCATCACCTGCTGATTTTGTCCAGGTGTTTTATGGCTATCTCAAGGCTCTGGAGAACAGACAGAAAGAAGACTTTGCCAATTTCTTTTGTCTGGGATTGTGAATTCCTTACACAGATGGTGGACAGCCACAGGCTGGCCAACTCCATGCACAATCAGAAACAAAGCATGAGAACAATATTATATTCTCCCAAAGTACTGTCTGTAACATGTCTGTGGTTAGGGAATAGGACAAGATGTCTTTTCTTAAGGAAAAAGAGGTTCCCCTCCACCTCAATCACCCTTTCACTAAAAAAGTATCAAGGAAGCAAGGGGTGAAAACAAAAGGAAGGAAGAAAATAAATAAATAAACTAACACTTTGACTTGTATTAGTAAATTAAGCATTCCAAAGCAATTGAAGAGGTTTGTCTAATAAGATAATCTTGTTTTAACATGCTTTTGTAGTATGTTTACAGTCTCTCAAGTATTCCAAACAAATCCTGCTAAATCTTACTCACTAAGCAAACCGAGTCATTTCTGGCAACAATTTTTGAAGATAGGCACCAGACATGAACTTCTTCACCATTTTTCTCTTACCCTGTTTGTCTACAAAAAAGTCCATTACTTATGCAAATTACTGTAAACTGTGCAGATACCTAATTGTGCAACTATCTGTTTAGATATGTACTTTACTCCTGCAGTGATGCAAGTGTAATTTTAAAACTGGTTATTTAAAGCAAAACTGCTCCACTCCCACTTCCGACCTCTGAAAGTCTGACTACATACCAGAGAACGGAGAGTATGTAGCAAAATATTTGTGCAACACTTACGCACCTGAAGAAGCAAATTTTACAGAAAAATGTGTGACTACTTCCAGTTCTCAAAACTGGAAGGGCTTGGGAAACTATGTTATTTTGTATGCATTTGATGACGAAGAAGTCAGAATACAAATCTCATATGACAAACATATCCTGGACAGCCTCTGTCTCCTCATACTCTTTGAAAAAATATTATTTATGGAATAAATACTTGTTTAGGAAGCTTCAAAATATGTACTAGAAACTAAGTAGGTATCTAAGACTCAAATTATGGTCAGACTTCAGAAACTTCAGAGCTATACTTATCTCATATGCTAGTTCACCTTTGCTGATAGGTGACATGAATGAACTCTGAACTCAGCAGTAAGATTAAGGCACTGCCCTTAGATCTGCAAGACAGAGATGTGCCTCTCACTCCCCACCACCCCATCCTCCGGCTTAGCAATCAATGTTAACATTTACATAGGAAGAGAAGAATAATGGACCTGACTTCTGCTTTGCAGATCTAAGAGCAAAATTATGTCCTGATCTAAATTATTTATTTTAGTGCTAAAGAGTGTAACATTTTCATCTTTTGGGGGGGGGGGGGAGTATACTCAACAGTTACAAAATCTAGCATATAAATGCTAGAGAGGACAATTATCTGCCTATCTCTTGCCAAACTATGCTAGTTCCCTAATATTTTCTAGTCTTATACAAAACATTTCCAATAATAAACTGTTGATATTTTAAATGCTCTGAATTACATTAATACTTAAAAAACAGTCTGTAAAGGGCAAGTGTAATGGTCATAGAAGAGGGGAACAGGTAGCCTCAGAACTACAAGCTTCCTTTTTTCTACCACCACAGGTAGCAGCAGTAAAGCTTCTACACACTGTTCAGTCTACCAACATGTCATAACACTGACCTAAGGAGGTCAGTTTCACGGTTGAAAAACTAGCTTAGTCTCCATGGCTCATTTCATCCTTCAGCCTCCTGTTGTGATTACTGACAACGTAGCCAATGTATTTATTTTTTTTTATTTCTTTACTGTACCTAAATACAGAGATTACAGGCATATAATTTAATGGTCATATCCACAAAAAAGCTGCAGTGGGTGACCCTACACAAACATCATCCAGAATCTTTGTGGTTATTTTTTCCACAAAGATACTGAAAAATTCTCTGTGACCTACTGAGACTGTACAAGCATCCAAACAGAAATATTCCCATTCCCTGTACAAAAACCTGTTAGTTTTAACTTTACCCCACTAATCTTCTCCTTGAGATATTAATTTTAACTTTACCCCTCTCATCTTTCCTGAGAGATAAGAATGACCAGAAGGGTAGCCAGCCCAGGGTCTGGCAGCCTAATGAAATTAAGTGAGTCCCATGGATGAGGCTGTCTTACTGTAAACTGAAATGCTATCAACTCCTGCACCTCTGCCAAGCATTTAATCCATAAAACCCTATGCAACACAGCTGTGTTTCAGGAGGGGGGAAAGGGGTGGGGGAAGCTGTTTATTTTAGGGCATTTTTTCCTTTTCAGTTTTCTGAGGCAACTATCTGTCTACTCTACAGTGTCTTGAAACATTAAAAGGGCACATCAGTGACGGTGGTGATGGTAATTTCACACCCGAGTGTAACATAGAAGAAGTGACTGTGGATAAATTGTTCAGAGGTGAGGGAAAACTGGATCCAAGTGTGGATGATGGAACTCACATTTGGTAGAATGACTGCCCAAAAGAAGGAGTTCAACTCAGGAGAGAAAGACTGGAGAACGGAAGAAGAGAGAAAACTCCTAGTGCCTACTAGAAATTGGATTGAGAATGCCATGATGCCAAGATGTTAATAGCAGTCTGATGATGGCCTGGACTGAATTCAAACTGGTGACCTAAAGCAACAAGACTGTATCTAACTAGTGATCCCTTGATCCAGGATACTTTAGTGTTTTTAATCACAAAAGAAAAATTACAGTCCCAGAGGAGAGTTCATTGGAGAATAGCATGCTAGATTAAAAAAAAATAAAAATAAAAATTAAAAGCTTATGAAAAAACATGCAGTTTCTCCCACTAAATAATAATGCTTCTGTTTTAGCTTTATCAAGGACAAAAAATAGGGGGGAAAAATCCCAAACAAAATTATATTTTTTATAATTCTTGAGTATTTTTCCCCACTCCAGTGATTAATGGATGAAATTTCTTCAGTTCCACTTCATGATTCAGTTTTTCTTTACATTAGTGGTCTTTCAGGACTAAAATTTTAAAAGACACACAGTAAGAAAAGGGAGAGAGAAAGGGAAAGAGAGGAAAGAGGGAAAGACAGAAAGAAAGAAAGAAAGAGAGAGAGAGAAAGAAAAAGAGAGACAGAACGAAAGAAAGAAAAAGAAAAAGAAAGAGAGAGTATATATTGTCAACCCTCCATTTAATGGAGGCTTCACAATACAGCCTCAGCAGCTTATTAACTTAAAGTGCAACAGGGAAAATAAAATTGGCTACTTCTCTGAAATTACAGAAGTTGCATTACTATGGATAACAGTAAAGTATCATGGCATGCACCTTTACTTGAGAAACTTTTAAGCTCTTAAATGATTACTAAATAATGAAAGTATGTTTTTACTGTAGATACTATTTACAAAATATGACTATATAATCTTATTGGATAGTATGCTATAAGCATGTCAAAAAACTTAAGAAATTATATGTCCAAGGGAAATTACCTTTAAGACCAGAAAAATATTCTTAAAAAAGTTCTAAATTCATCTTTGCCCCATTATTCCTCTTCTTTTGGGATATTATCTATGGATCATAACTATAATCATCTATCAACAGCAGTGTGTCTTAATGCAAGGTGAATTTTTAAAAACTTCTTTTTGCATGAGTAACAAACATTATTTTTCAATGCCAGAAACACTAGACTTTTGATTTTAATCTAATGTCACTTTGATTTTCACCAGTAAGGAGGAAGAAAGCCTTGAAATGGTAACATCAATTTTATTTTCCCTCTGTTCATTGACTTAAAATGTAAAAAGATAAAAGGATATGTTAAAAGATTTAGTCAAAAAATAATTCCTTCAAGGCAGATATTTCTTTATATTTCCAGTCTCATGTTTCAGCCTGGAACAAAATTTTATATACAACTTCTAACACTGAAAAAAAATTAGGATTTATAGTTCCAGTGTTACTGATACAACCTTAAGCATGATGTGCTCCTGACATCTTAAATACAGCTTTGCAAATGGTGCTGCTGAAATAACCCATCTCATTCTTTGGTTTTTTACTGAGAGAATGCTGCAATCATTAAAGTATTCTTGCCCTCTGTATGCTTGGGAGTGGTCTGTCCATAAGGTATTAATAAAGCATGGAGAGGTGCAGCAGCAGACCAACTATTCATATTAATGAATATATTCAGCTACATGTTGACTCTTACCTCACAAGACTAGGGGATCCAAAATCCAGACTCCTATTCTAGCAGTTAATTGTCTTCATGCTGTAATATTTTATTTTGAATAATAGCAACTGCAACTCAGTTTCTGTTGTTCCTGTAAGAGTGTGAGTGGGGGATTGCTATCAGCTTTATTTAAAAAAATCCCAACAAAACAAAACAATGAGAACACACAGTAGTTTAAGTCTTTATTTTAACTAGAACTACATTACCTATAATTTAACATTCACATAGATTTAATGCTAAAATAACAGTTGCTACTGCCAGCTGCATCATGTTCTGAAACTAAAACTACCTATTTGGTAGTTCCATTCAAACACAATATAGCATGGATGGGCAAACACATGTGTGTGTTAGAAACACACACACATACATACATCAAAACACACTGACTGCTGGTTTTCCTCCTACTCAATACCTTTTGCAGACTTCCATTGACTTTTATTTCTCATTTTTCAGTATTCTAAATTGAAATCTCTTGACTACAATGTGTTCTGGCAACACCACACACAGAACATCACTGATGTAGACTTCTAAGCACAATTTCTTAGAGGGTTGTTTGCCTGAATTATTAGTGATTTCATTATTCTTTCTTAAAAACATTTTTTTCTCTAAAGAACTGCTCTTTCATGGCTGACGTGTGAATGCCCATCACATATTGTTTCAGGGCCAGGATACACTTCTTTAACCAAATCCGCCACCTCTTCAGACTGAACAGAACTCCTCTAAAAGTTAGAAGGGAGCACCCTGACATGTAATAACAACCATCTGGGAAGCCAATAGGAGCAGTTGGAGCATGTATTTTAATAAACAGCTCTTAAACATTCAATAAAGTGAGTGGTAATTGGGCACAGAGGCATAAATTTTAAGAAAATTACTTTGCTTTTCACCATGTTACTATTGCAAAATTATTTGTAAGCTTACACTAGACATACATTTGAACAAGCAGAGATTCTTACATATTCAGTCAAATTATCTCAGAATGTAAAGAGCATTAACTCTGCTTTTCTTTTGGATAAAATTAGTGTCAGCTTTCTATCCTTAAATCAGAGCCAATTGGGAAACAAAATACATTTAGCCCTGAAACAGTTGTGGTAATTCAATCCCTGCATTCTCCTTATTTTCTTGATGACAAAGAAAAACTCCCAACTTACAAGGCCACCTGCACTGATTACTCCTCCATCCACACCCACGGACTAGGAAAATGAGACAATGATCATTAACCTTAATTTCTTCTTACATAAACCTCAGCTTTCTTTTTTTTTTAGGTTTGCTTCTCTCAAAATTCACTTGAGATTAAGAAGGGGGGAGAAAAAGAAAAAAAGAGAGGGGAATAGTCATAACTGGGGAAAAAAAATCAAGAGAAGTGAAAGGAACTCTGTGGCTTTTTTTCTTCTGCTTCACAACTGGCTTATTATAACTTCACAGCACTCAGATAAAGGGATTTTAAGGCACTATCATGTCTCTTGATAGCAACTTCATTCCCTCCCCTGTCTCTCTCTCCAAGCAATAACGTAAATGCTAATGTGTGGGGTTTCGTGGGTTTTTTTAGATATTTTTTTTTCCCTGAAGATATTCCTGAGTAAAGGCAGTTGGCAAAAACAAAGATGGGTCTGGACGGCAGGAATGCAGGTGTGGCTCAATGTCAGGACTAAAGGGCCAAGAACAACTGGGTGGGATATTTCCAGTGTAGCAACTTCAAAATACAGTAGAGAATGCATCACCCCTCCTGGTCATCAGCATTCTGTTACTGCCAAATGGAATAAATTTTGGTTCAAGCTGCGTGGGACTAGCTCCCACTGGCATTACATCACTTTCCAATGGATGAGGCACCCAGTTTGACCACTTGAAGAATACCATGTATATGCATTATATGTAAATAAGTACATACTAATATATAAATTAATGAAGTTATCATGTTGTAGAAATAATAGTTTGTATAGTACGTATGTGTACTGAAAACAAATATCCTGTTATCTTGTTAAGTGTCTGGACAAAGCTAAGTATATCTTAATCAAGATATTCAAAGGAATTACAAATCTACAAAATTAGGAACTTTCCAATTCATTGAATAATGCTTGGCTATCCCCTGTTGAAGTAATATTTTTCCTGCAAATAATTTAAGAATCATTCTACAGCTAAATAAAAGCAAAAGCAAAAAGATTTTAATTTTTTTTCATTAGGATTACCTAATTAAAAAGCAAATAAAGTTCAAAGAACATAACAAAAGTGTGATTGCATTACCTCCAAATGCATTACAATAAGCTGTTTGTCGCCTACCAAACACATACAGCAGGGCTTTTTTGGAGACCAGGAGGCAGACAGTAACTTTGATCATGCAGACATTCCTCATTATTTCAGACCTCAAATCAAGTACTAACAGTCAGGGGAAGAAAGGGGTGAGAGACATGGGGCTGCTAGGAAGGAGAAGGGAAGCAGACTGCAATTTTGTCCTAGGTTCAGCATCCTAATTTAAGCAAAAACAGGCTGTTGGCATCTCTGTGCTTCCCTGCAGCCCCCTCCCCTTCCCCATGATTTCCAGCCTCCTCGTTCACTAAAAATGACAAGCACATTTCTAGGCTCTGCTTTTTTATCAAGCTGACAAAGGTCAACAATACTAGCCAGAAGAGTGTGGAAGTATTCAGTGCCACAGGTCATCCTAATAGATACTGGAGGGACTCATTGCAACACCACTGTAAGTCAAGACAGCACGATTTTTAAGAGGCAGCACTTTGCACATTCGCAGTCTGGTTAATTTAATACAATGCTGGTCTCTTGTTTGCAAAATATCTTTGGCATTTCAGAGCTGGTATCTTTCTGTGGGTGACAGTAAGGTGACTGAATTCAGGCATGTTAACAGATGCACCTTTTTATGCTCTGTTAAACCATGTCACAGACTACAGCCCCTAAGCGCATTTCTTTCTTTATGCTGCAGCCAGCTGAGCTAATTATCAGAGACAGACCTGTTTCTAGTTCTATAACGTCCGGTCGCTGCATATGCATATAAAGAGGTTGTGAGGAAAAATGGGACTGGGGGGAGACTTTGTACAAGCACTTTCTAAAACACATGGAATTGAAGTCTTCATGTTATTTCATTGGTGCTATAAGGCGGGGGGGGGGGGGGGGGGGGGGGGGGGGGGGGGGGGGGGGGAAGGAAACTGTATTACCAGCTTGATAATATGGTTTGGTTCAAATGAACTGTTGTTCCCCACAGCCCTCTTTCCACCCCCACTCCCCCCTTCATTTCATCAGTTCTGGTTAGGTTCAAACACCTATAAAATAAACATCAGTACAAAAACTCTCTTCCAACACTCAAAAACACTGGCAGATGTTACCCCAGGAAAAAAAAAATTGTAAACAAAAGATCTTATTACATCTCACCTACAATTCTGGTCTGTTTCATCACGTGTGGGCAAAGCAACACCCACTTACAGCTCTTCTTTCACCAAATATTTCAATACACCAAGCACTCACCACAAGCCTTTATGCCACAATTGTATTTTACCAGTAGCAACAGCTAATTCTTTTAAAAAAAACTCAAAATACTTAGCCTCTTTGGCTGTTTTTTATCAAATTAATGTCTTTTGCTTGCATGACTTTGTCCTGTACTACAGTTTTCATTTAAAAAGTTCACAGAATATTCTGAGTTGGAAGGGATCCACAAGGATCTTCAAGTTCAACTCTTCAGAGAATGGCCCCTACAGGGCTTGAACCCGCAGCCTTGGCATTATTAGCACCAGACTCTAACCAGCTCAGCTGATCGCAGAATAGTACTCCACAGAAAAGGCGGAAAAAAGACTTGATGTTTACAATTTTTTTTTCTTTACTACATATGACTTACTGAGCTAAATGAAGAAATTAAATCATTTATCTTATGAGCATCAGTTTTTTGTTGGTTTTGGTTTTTTGAGGGGGTTATTTATTTATTTATTTATTTATTTATTACAGAGAACAATTTAGCTAATATGTGATTGGGGCCAGTCTTTAACAAGTCACATATTTCCATTGTCCCTTTACCCCCTGCTTATGCTTTTACCACATCCTAACAAAAACATGACCAGAACTGGTGAAAAACATACGGTTCCAACTAATGAATCACATACTTTCCCGCAAGTGCAGTAAGTACTACCAGCTGTGACAGTCTTGCTTTGGCAGTGGAACCAGCGCAGAACAAGGCCGACACATCTGAAACCAGCTGTACTGAAAAACCACAAGCAATTTAAGTCCGTCTGCCTTCTCAGGGGCTTCTTTGTCTCTGTCTATGTCTCTGTTCTGTCCCTAAAACTTGCCAGCCATGTTGTTTTGACAGAGTTCAGAGTTTCAGAAGTTTCAAGGGGGGGAGGGAAATCCGCTGATTCAGGAAACTGCATTTCAAGAAAATGATAAGGAGGTCTTTGTCAAGCCAGCCTGAGTCAGGAAATTTAAAGAGACAGAGTATGCATCTCCCCATCTGCTCTGCTTGTACGACAGCATAAAGCACACAAAATGACACGTGTATACTTAAAACATGCAGCGTCCACAAATCTGTATTTGTACTTAAAAGCACAGAATGCTCCACACAAACAGAGGAAGGTATGGGGGAAAATGCTGTCTTGAAATCTTGATATTTTATCACATTAAATCTGGGAAGGTCATGAAACTCACAAATTACTTCATTAATCTCTAATTACATACACCCTCTCAACAGGAAAACCAGTAAAAGCTATACCCCACCACACTGCCTTATGTGCTGTAAACGCCACATACTTTATTGACGAATTTCCAGCAGTGTTTCAGAGATTTTTACAAATCTTGAGGGGGGCAATTTTTTGATTCTTCTACACTGAAGTCTAGATATGAAAATTAACGTAAACATACTGTACCTGACTGAGAGGGATTGGAGAAAAAAGTAACCAACACAAAAAAAAAAAAATCCCAATTGACTTAGAGTAGCTTTCCTTTACATAAGAAATAGAAATGTTGTGACATATAGGTCTGGTGTTCCCAGTCTGTGAAGGACTAAAAGCAAGTACCGAATATCACTTTGGGAAGCCTGCTTTTCCCCTCTCACCTCCAAAAAAAACCCAATTTTTTTTCCATCCCTGCAGAAATGCAAGAATAAATCCTAATATTTTAAATTTCAAGATCCTTGTCCAGGACTGGTATTTCCTTATCTTGCAGTTCACATAGATATGCATTTAGATATAGGAAGGGGTGAAATTTCTTACAGGAGTAGATTTTTCATTAATGGCAATTTTTTCAGAACTTTTTAACAAATTTAGATGAATTAATTGTCTCACAATGGATTCTTGAAAATACTGCAATCAGTACATCACACACCTATCATAAGATTTTCCAGCAGACACAGACGTCTCCACTTCAATATTTATTGGGCAAGTATGTGAAAAAGGCCAAAACCCACAGCAGTTTGTCTCCTTTTAGTGACTGGCTTTTGTACAGCGTCTACATGTGCATACAAATACGGTAAACACGTTTAGCACCATTAAGGCTTTTGTTTTGCACTGGTGATGGTTCCATTACCCCCAAGTTAATTAAGTGAGCTATTCAGAGACTCCCTATCAAGAGCAAACAACACTTCAGTGCAGGGTGACATATATTTAGCATACATATAGTTTGCAGGAAAACTACTTTAAGTATAGTTTAAGATATAAATACATCTACTATGATCTCTCTCTATGCAATGCCCCTGGAATGTCATGGTGACATACTAAGAGCAACATATGCACAAGTCAGATCATACAGACCTACCTCAGTAATGAGGGAGGTAAACAAATAACAAATAAAATTTCAACTCAAGAGTATTTAGAAATTATGAGAAACTACTTAAGTCAGCTTTGACATACCAAATAGCCTCATAATTTTCAGAACTGTTCAGAAAATTATTCTAGATGAGCCATCTAGAAATCATTCTAGGTGAGCCATGTATTCAACAAGGAAGCTTCCATTTTCAGAGGGCAAACAAACATCCTTCACCGTGTTTGTATTCATCCCTTTCTCAAATATGTATGCCAGCTTCTCAATCTATTTGTAGTCAAGTTATTTGGTTTCCTATACCAAACATAATCTTGATGCTGTTCTTACTTTACAACTGAAGCTCCCACTAGCAGTGGAAAACTGAGAAGGATGGACAAAGGATGCTTAAATTAATCTCCATTCTCTCCTTCTTGATAAGATATACTGAAGAACCTGCATAGCAGGTTATGAAAAGAATAGACAAAGTCTTCAAGGTATCTTGTATATTAGCCTAACATCAGCCCTGCATCAGCAGCAATCAACTGTGCATCCTTTTAGTAAACATAAGCTAAAAGGAAATTACAAACTTAAGCTCTTAACACACTTAAAATCACCTATTTTAACTGTAGGGCAGAAGGTGGTTTTGTTTTAATGATTTACTAGTTTATCTCAAATTAAAAACTAATAAAATATATTTCCTCTTAAAATGAAACAGGTATTCAGCGGGTCTTTGTAGAGTCAAATGAAGAATAGTCATAACAATAATAAGCTGCTATCACTGAATTAGCTTTACTATTTACATTGCCTTCTAATGCAAGCATTACTTTTCTATGAGCACAAAAATGATGCTCATCCATTTTTCCAAAATCAAAAGAATACAAAATCAGTAAAGCAGCAAAAGAAAGAGCTGGGAGAGGACAATTAGAGATATCCAGCATCAACACAAGAGGAATACTTTATGCATGGTGTCTTATAATTTCACATACAATTATACAGCTGGTTCTAAATCCCAGCTACAGTTTGCTACAGTGAGGACTGGATAACCATATAATTCACCTTTTCAGTTAATTTTTTGGCTTCCATTAATTTTCTGAAATGTATATTTTATGGAAATTAACATTAATATAAAATTATACCCAAAATTCCAGTACCCTATATGTCAGCACACCTCACTACAATTTCCTGAGAAGAGCGAAATGTGTTTATGCACACTTCCTTGGGTGAGAAACTGAATCTCTGTTTGTCCTACTTCAATTAATGGCTGTTTATCAATTCACTTTCTTACAATCAGATACTTAAAAAAAAAATTATAGCAGAGGAATTGCTGAGAAAAATTAAACTGAGAAATAATTTTTTTCTTGATAAGAAGTTCTGAAGTATTAATCCAGTCAACTATGATTTAACTACAATGTCACAGAATTAGCCACTTGCAAAATTCATCCTTCTGATTTCCAGAAGTGGCCAGACTCTTTGAATTTAAAACTATGGAGTTTCTTTCCCAGTAATTGTATGATTTATAAAAATTGCAGATCATTAATTCACCTTTTATAAACTGAAAGGAAGGAATAAATTTACTGTACAATTTACCAGTTCAACTCAGCCTGGGTATAATCAACAGCAGTGACTATAAAAATGTGATAGCTACCATTGGTAGTTGGATAATATTCAATATTAGAAAATAATATTATTTCTTGTTAGAAAAATAAGTATAATCAACACAGATCTGAAAACAACAGTACTATTCATTGTTTCTCTGAGGGGCAGATTCATATTGAAATCACCAACCAATCTACCTTCAACAACACCTTGAGTTTCTTTGGCAATAATTATCCTTCTCTCCCAGGGAAGGGAGCATCCAAGGCAGTAGAGGATGCTTTGAGGCTAGCTCTTCTTCAACACGTGAGCTGGATGACACAGAGAGAGTGCTCCAGATATGTGAGTAAAGCAACAGAATGAACAACCCAAAATAAGGCATGTAAGCAACAGCCATAGAGTACTGTGAATCTACAGTTTGAATTTTTTTCTACTATTTACCTGTATATACTTTGATCATCCCTTCACAGTTACATTAAAAAACAAGAAGATTTCCTTCCTAGGTGTTTATTTATATGCAACTCCATGGGTTTTCAGCAAGAAATGTGTGCTTTTGCCCACAAACATAACGTATGAAACACACACACATGCACATATATATATATACACATATATATATATATAAGATATATATATGGATGTCATTAGTTTTAGGAGCGTGTTTTGATTGTGGGTTGTTGTTTTTTTTTAGAATCACAGACTAATTAAGACTGCAGTGATGTGGAGGTGATGTGGTCCAAGCCTATCCTGAAAGCAGGAATACTTTTGAGCAGCTCACCCAGTGTCTTTTCTGGTTGAGTTCCACTAGAAATCATTTCATTATGGATTTGGTTTTTTCTTAATTTTAAAATTATACCAGTAACAGAATTTTTGACCTACCTTTTTAAGCATTATTATCTACAATGAGAAAAATAAATATGGGTGTTGAAAGATTTGTCCATAAAGAGATTGCATAGGCAGAACCAGAGACCAGGAGTTGCAGTTCAATCCATCAAGCACTGTTATCTATTAGCATTTATGTTGACTTTTAAATAGACTTCAACTTAATCTAACCTGCTTAGCAAACTCTGCTCTCCTTTCCAAGTAAAGAACGAATATACAAAACATTGTGTGGGCTCATATTAAAGCCTGTATCATCTCAGACGGGAATCTTTATTTCCATCCCATGCTTCGTTCTTGCAGTTTTTAATCTACGTTGTCCAAAAGTCTCACCCAAGTCAAAAGTATATGTAAACACCTTCTATACTGTCCTAGTTTCTTGCCTTTTAGAATGTTAGAAAAGCATAACTTTGCTGCAGAAAAGCCCTTCCAGTTTTTCCTTAGGATCACCACCATTAGGTACCTCATTATAATTCTGTGTAAATAATTTTGACTATGTCTTTTCTTCTAATCAAAAACCTCATTCCACTATTTCAAAAGGAAGAGTAAAACATTTGAGCACCTGTGAGGAGAATGTTTAACAGATATTTTATATGTCAGTACAGGTACAAGTCCTTAGATGAGTGTCATTGGTGATTTATTACAAATTAGTTTTTTTCACTTCCTGTCTAATCTCCAAAATCATCTTAGTCAAAGCAGGCAATGCTGCAGATGTGAGTTGTGTTAGTATATAATGGGGACAGCAAAGCAAATATTTTTCTGAAAAATCTGACCAGCCCTAGTAATACTTGCAATTTACTTATACGCAGTCTACATAAACAGTTATGCTGGATTTAGCACCATTTGATAAAAACTATTACCAATGTGGTTTACATAAATTTACATGTCGTCTGCTCCATATGGAAATGGAAACCATATTTTAGCAACAGAACAGAACAGAACACTCTGCTCTGCTCTCACACAGGCAGGCTCTTTTTTGCCTCTCTCTGGCCTGCACAATTCCTGTGATTTAATAAGATACTTAGCTCATGAAACAAGCAATTTAGATATTCACACTGCAGTTAAAAAGGGATTAATTTTATCCCATGTCATATTGGTAACAAGATGACTAGCCTCTTTGGAATGTAGTGTTTAGTTATCCTTATCCATAAGATTTTTTGAACAGTGTGATAACAACAATGCAGTGCATGAACATCTATATTTGAGTTATTAATGACTTTTAATTGTTTACTTTATAATAAGTCTCTTTACTTTAGCTCCTGTCATATAAAATTAATTAACCAACAGGCCACAAAGAAATACAACCATAAAGTGGTTCAATATTTTATCATAGCTTTGTGTACTTCTGTAACATCTCAGTATGATTGTTTAATAATCATGGCATCTTCTACATTTGATTAGACATGATATAAGGTATACATTAAGCAGAAACCATGAAGGACTATATACTAGTGATAGGCATAGATGCCTTCTTGAATGTTTCAGGTTTACATATATACTTTGTTTTCCCTACTAAGCTAAGGCAAAAGAGATAATTTTTCTGTCAGGTCTGTAAAATTTTAGGCTGGAATTCTGATCCTTTTGAAGCTCATGGCAATTTTGTTCTTTTGCTGTGCCTAGATTTAACCCTCACATTTATAAAGTGTTTAATATATCAGTTAGCAGGGAGAAAAAGCAGGCTCTAACAGAAGCACTTCCAGAAAAACAAAAGTTATTACAGCTTGACCAGGCCTATCCCACTCCTCTGTTCTTTATTTAAATCTTTAAGATACAAGAAAAAAGTTTAAAGATTTTACCCGAACAAGCTAGAAAGAGACCTGTAATGAAAACCATGAGCTAACACAAAAAATTCAAAAAGGAAATTAAAAAAGAAATGCTATTACAAGGTAGTGCTTATGGGCCCAGTTGAGATCTTAGACAATTAGAATGAATTCAATAGAGAATGACAACGTTGCTAAAGTTTTAAACTTAATCTTTCCTTGTATAATTATCTTTATCTCTATGACATAATTCCATACAACTCAGAAACCCTGTATTGAGGACACAATTTTTCATAGCTCATATACAATGTAAACTTCCAAATATCTGGTGAACTCCAAGGTAGAGCCTTCCATCTCCCCAGAGAGTTATCAGTTGGACTATAATGTTATCAGTTTTTGCACACTTCTCAGTGAGGTGCAATCTACTTGCCTGAGAACATGAGGAAGAGCTAAGAATTCCTGTTCCACTTCCAAATTTGTGGATTCTAAGATATCTGGTAAGTCAAGAACTTCCAGCTTGCCTCACTGTCACAGCCTTCAGAAACAGGGATATTTGCCTGCCTACTTTTCAGACCAACAAAGATTAATTACTGAATTACTGACAAATATAAAATACTTCTGCAAATTCTTTGAATGGTAGGGCTCACTTCACAGAGCCTGAACACAGTAACTTAAAAACAAAGGGAAAGGTTTTGGAGTATAAATGACAACTGACATCGATCTATAATCAACACCTCTCCTAGGTGCAGATAAGGTGATGCTGTTTATGAAACCAAAGCAGACTTTCAGTTGCCCAGACAGTAGAGTAGTGCCTTAATACAGTATAATTCATCATAATTCAAACAGCAGTCATTTCCAGACCAAATGACTCACCAAAAGCAGAATTCCAGTTAATTCAGTGTGCAGCAGTGACTTGCTGATGCACAGAATACTTTGGTGTGTTCTCCAAAGGTCAGGACAACCAGAGCTCTTTGGCTCCTTCCTGAAGAGAGCTGTTTCACAAATCTAATGAGCTACAGAGAATACCTGGAGGGTGTGGAATTTGGATACTACTCAAAACTTGACTTCTGACATGACTTTTATCTATCAAAGACCAGCAGCTGCACCCAGACACAGTCTGTGTTATCAGCCTCATATTTAGAGGGCAATTAAAAAATCTGCATCCCAACATGGAAGAAGCGAGTTGGTAAATATCAACAACTGCAATTATTGTGAAAAATGTGAGAAGGAATGGCAAGAAAAGTGCTGACAGCTTGAAAACAATGGAATTATTCTTTAAAGGCACTTTCCACAATTTCTCATAGAAGTGTTTTTGTAAATGAGGATTCTCATGAACAGGAAAAAATATTGTATCAACAAATTACAATTAGACAGCATGCATCACTAAAAGTTTGAAAATATTGCAAAGAACACTCATTCTGAACTAACAAATAGAAAAAGCAAGGCATACCAAATGGAAGCTGGAAGTACTTAACAGAAGTTCCATTAAGAAAGTTCAAGTTTCATAGATTTAGAAAAATCAGAAATCAGAGAGAGAACAGCCAGAAACCAAACTCGATACTACTCACTCTTATAGATCCTGTCCCTAGAAAAAATTTCTTTTATACGAAGGTGATGAAAAAAGCATATAAACAGCACTACAATGGTTTTAAAATCTAGTATAACAAGTAGCAAATGATCCTCACACTATATAAATAACTACAACTGGCAATCTGTATCTAAAGCTAAACTGCTCTAAATTCTTTGGTTGAATAAATGAAATTGCTCATCCCATGAAATTTCTAAGAATTCTAGTCCCAAAATTTCAAAAATTTTTGGGTCCTGTTTTGCTATTGCTTTGAATTCCGCTATTCATAACATGTTGAGATTCCTCATATTTTCAGGTACAAGTACACAGAAAGCTACTTAACATGGATAGTTTATGTGGACAGTTTGGGCAAATGTCTCAAAAAACATTTGGTGCTCCAGATGAAAACCTCATGATTGATTCATAAAAACAAATCAGATGTAATCACTGATAGTGATTACTGATTTTTAAGATAGCAATACAAACTCTTAAAGAAACTTGCAGGTTTCTATTCACAGGGAATACATATCTAGTATCAATAAACAGTCATATTTTTCCTTGTTTAGCCATCACAAAATTCTGAATAAAATCATGTGTTGTTTTCATAGATAATGGTGCACAGTTTGGGTCAGATCTATTTAACACAGAAAAACTGGCAGACCTCTAACTGTTATTGTGAGAGTCTGTTACTACTGCCACAAAATTCAAGTATGTTCATACTTTTCTAACTCCTAATTTCAGTGTTCTGCTACTAATTACTAATGTCAAAACCAGAACAAAAGCTCACTGCTTGGCTTGTTGACTTCTGCACACAGATGTCAAACACGCAGAATTCATTAACGATTTCAAGGTGATGAAAACCAAAGAGATGGCCAAAACTGTGCTGTTGATTACTGGTTCTTTTCAGATTAGTGTCTTCATGACTGCACAAAGCACAGCTAAAACGAAAATCTTAATTTGGCATGCATTCTAAGGCATTTTACACCTACATAGTATAAAGGGAAAACCCAGGACAATCTAGAATAGGCAAGAATGTAAAAAGCCGTGAATATAAGCCTATTTTCTTGAACTGCATGGCATCAAGCGGTTACCACAGAATAAAGTCTAGCATTCAAGATGGATAGACATAATACATTCTGTATGTTAATCTGAATGTGTAATCATCTTCAAAATCAGAGGATGTAGATGTCTGTCTACTTCTGTTCAAAATGTCTTATATGGTCAATTTTTAAAAATACTGATGAGTATTTTTAAATGAGTAGTTTTACTCATTGTAACAACAATGAGTAGTTATCTGTGTGAGAGACACAAAACTAGTATAGGAGATAATTTAAAATGTGCATAAGCATTTACAGATGTTCAGATCAGCAACTACAATTATGATCTCCCCTTCTAGTCAGTACAATGGTTTGTTACATTAGAAAACTGTATTTTAAACGACATGTCAAACCTGCAGATTTAAGTCCATTCTAATTCTAGTACTTAGTCAGTCTATTGTAATACAATTCTTCCAAGTCAATACAACAGTAATTAATATGTCCTGATTTTTACATACTCATTAACATCTGGCTGGAAAACGGGTTAAACATACAGTTGTTTTATGAAGTTCTGAATTGCACTGTTTTTGCAGAAGCTGAGATTAGTTGTTAGGGTGACAGAAATGTGAAAATCTAAACATAAGCTCAACTCGTAAGAGGAAGAACCTTCACAGGCTTCCACAAGAATTTTTCCAGTCTCTCCTAAGCAGTTTTGTAAGCTTACATTCACATGTGCAGTTGTGAAGTGTTTTCTCCTCATATTATCGTGCAGAAAGTGCACAGAAACAGCAGGGGAAAGCAGATTCATGTTTGACATGACAGTTTGACACATTCATGTCAAACTCACAATTAAAATGGGGTGGGATAGTTTTCATATCCAGAATCCTTTAGTTCCACAAATCTGTGGTAGTACATGAAAGGAGAGCAGGTAAATCACTTACAGATGTATGAGGCTGTTCTCTTTACAGTAACTCTTAAAATTATTGTGGTCAATAATGAACAGTCTAATCCTCAAAGATACAGAAGCACTAGAAAGTACTGAGTATTAATTGTTAGCTATGCTTCTCTGGAAGACATGTGAGACCTCAGAAGGTGGCTACCTAAACTATGCTTCTGTGTGTTTGTATACTGTAAAGGTAGTTTTTCGAAATTCTCCCTATTTCTCTCCTGATTCACGTCCCCTGAACTACTTTTTACTTGACTAGAGTGAAGCTACAGCAGCTACATTCTCACCAACATCTACACAAACTCCACTGGCAGACAGCAGCCATTTTCTGAGTTTGCTTTGGTTCTTCCCTGTCTTATTTGTCAATATTCCCACCATTAAGAGATTTATTCACAGAAGTCACTGTACAGTTTGGGAGTTAAAAGGTATGATCAGCCCTGTAATACCTGCTATCCTATTCTGTCTGTGAAGAATCCAAAGTCAGTATGGTAACTTTTGTGTTTCAGCTGGGCTGCCTAGTTACTTATAAATCATAACCATGCCCAGCACCCCCAAGAAGGATCAACCCCCTTGCATATGCACTTCACAGATGGCTTTTAGGACAATTTATCTCTCTGGGAAGCTTGCAAAAACTAGTCAGCAACTTGTACACAGTTACTCTGACTTCTCAGGAAGGGTCAATGGCACAGGTGGTCTATTCACATGCACTAAACCCAACATGTCCCACATGTAACGTCCCTTCTCACTTTGCA
The DNA here is from genome assembly GCF_003945595.2 of Pipra filicauda. Taxonomy (NCBI): domain Eukaryota; kingdom Metazoa; phylum Chordata; class Aves; order Passeriformes; family Pipridae; genus Pipra; species Pipra filicauda. The sequence goes on from NW_024104490.1 coordinate 183,257, forward strand.
GACTGTCTGCTCAGTGCACAAGGAATAGGCCTGGCATTTCTTGAAAGCATGAGACTCATTGAGCATGTGCTGCAGAGAATGTGAAGACATTTTTATGTCCAGGAAATCCTAGGCAGAAATACAATGGGCACAGTCACACACCACATCAGCCTTTCAACAAGGTAATCAGAAATCAGCTCACTTGCTGATGGATTATTTGCCCTCATGATGAGAATTATGTATAATAAACAGGACTAGTTACAATAACTGAGTGGTTACCCACATGATAATGATACCTTTGTTTTATTGAAAAACACCTCCTTGGGAGATCTTTCGATGTGAAATAATCCAATTGCTATGAATTGTACCAATCTGAAAAGCAGTTTTAAATATTTTTAAACATCCTTGTTAATTTTTAGCATATTAAAAAGTATTTTCAAATAAGCAAAACTCTGAAGCATTTAAACAAATACTACTACAAATTTTAATCTTTGTGGTATTTTAATGTCATTAACTGCTGTACTGTCAGCAACCCCTTTTATAGCTAATATCCTGTAAATCACAGTAAATATTTTAAAATTGCAGCCTTTTATAAAAAAGCCACACTGCTATTCTGTAATTAATTTTTTTGCTCCCCTGAATAGAAAGAGATTCAAGACAGATGCTTACAAATTAACTTTTGAACACTCCAATAACCATGACTGCAATAATTCCCTCTATCAGTAAGCCTCTGCTTGGGCACTAGGAAGACAGGCATCCTTTTCCATCCCCCACTGTATACAGATGACAAACTCCTTCAGCAATCTCTCCTTCAAGTGCTGCAGGCCATTCAGGAAATTCAGTGCATCTCGAGAGTGGTTCCATGGAAGCCAATGACACCTCAGCCATAACAGTTCATATGCATATTCATATGCTTGAATAATATTCCTTAGTGAAGTTCAAAGACGTGGGGGGAAAAAAAAAGAGAACTTGCCCATATTTGCCAAGTATTCTCCCACCGTAAGCAAACACTAAAAGCAACACGTTGCTTAGCAACGTTTATCATTTGGCTTAAACCTGCTTATCACAGTTAGGATTTATCTTAATTGTTTCATAAGCCAAAATAAACACTGACCCTCCACTTCCAGCACTGTTTTCACAGTCTGTTAGCAGTGCATTGATTACTTCTAGGTTGTATTACACTTTCAGCATGGCAGATTTAATTTTCCTACTTTGCTCTTCTCGTTGTTTCTAGTGCAACAAGCTAACAAGTTCTGATTAAAGCAAGTGGGCACACAGACACGGATGTCAGACCCATGCACAGAAATACGTGAATCTGAAAATTGAAGAGATTAGTTACATTGTTCAGGCACTTAAATACTAAGATGAAGAGGAAAGCAAGCTGTTCCCAAATAAATTTTGTTAAAAGTTGCTAGTGACGACAATAATAGGAAGAAAATATTATGGTTTAAGTAATGTTTCCTACTATCTCCTCAGGTGCTTTAAAGAGGAAAGAAAAGCGAGTGGATTCCCTTAAGGTCCTAAGACCTCTAAACTTTTACTGAAGTGGGAACCCAGTAATTGGAATAAACAATTTGAAATTAGGCAATCAGCATGACTGAAATGTTTTCTTAACATTTCCTCCCATTTCTAAGCCATCCCTTAGGTGTCTTGCCACTTGTGAAACAAAACCAAGATGCCTCTCAGATTCTCAGTCATGGAAATAATTGACTCAAATAAATTCTGAAATAAACAGAAAGCCAAAATAAATGACTGACACTGCTATATTCTATGCCCCTCTGCATAATCATCACCTTCCTCACCACTTCAGCGATGGGTGAGCTTCTGGGCAAGAGGGTAGGGGCAGAAAGAAGACTGCACCACTATTATTCTTTAATCTGAGTAGTATCTGGGTAGTAGCAGACACGGCAGTAAAACCTCACAGAACCTACCCAAAGAGAACCTTGGCCCCATATTAAGAAATACTGCATGAGCACAAAAGAACCTCAGTCCCTTGTCCCAGCTCAGAAGAGAGAGAAACTCAGTCAAGGAAAAAGTAGAAGTTATAAGTCTTCAGGAGCACAGAGAGAACTATGAATCCTGTCTGCTCTCTTGTGCTGATTGTCTAGATTGGGCTTATTTTGATTTTTTTTTCCTTTTCTTGAGATACCAAATTTGTCAGGGATTTTTGCCATAAAACAGTGGCCAACATGGTAACATACAATGGTACAGCAATGGAAAGAAAAACGCTTATGATATAAGAAAGAAGCAAGGATGGCATAAAAAAGTGAGTAGGAAGGAGAAGGTCAATTAAAAGAACAAAGTGAAAGGAAAAAAATGAGCAGTAGAAATCTGAGATAATAAGACCATTCCAGACAACCAGTAACAGAGCTAAAAAAGCCTCTCCAAGTCACTGCAAAACCACAAAAGTATGTCATGGGCAAGGGAAACTGCTTCAGCCACAGCAGAATAAAAAGTTCAGTTTTGCCTTCAGGAATTTGGATCAGCCACTATCTGGATGGCTGAAAGCAGCTATCACCACCAGATAAAAGCTGTTCCAAGTCTTTTCTGGATATGGAGCCATGTCTTCCTTCTATTCTCCATTGCTGGGAAATACAAACCTACCCTACCAAGTGGTGTGTAGAGATGTTCACATGAAACTGTTCTTCTTCGTCCAGTCAAACATATATTACCTTGGGATTTCATTTGCTTGTTTCTGCCAGATATAGTAACACTGAAATTATTTATCCTCCTAGTAATGTAAGGATTAGGATCATATATCATGAGGTAAGCAGTCATTGAAAACAACTGGGTTGTAATAGCACTTCACAGCATCATTAGTAGCACCTCAACAGAACTATGGACCAGAAGAAGAATTGAAAATTATTCCAATAGATAGTATAAATATTGTTATTTATTAACTGTCCAAGTGTCACAGTAATTCTTAGGGAGAATCATGTCCCTCAATATTACATCATTCAAAATTCTCTTCAACAAAACTAGATGTGCATATGTTAACATTTTTGGATTGGTTGTAAAAAAAAGGGGAGTTTACTTTTCAACCGTTTTTAAAGGGGTACACAGGATATTAATGGAGCATCTCCTTTGAATTATGTGAAGAATATGGATCCACAGTGCATAAGTCTCCAGAAAATAAGGCCCCTATAGATTGGTGGCCATAGCTCAAATGTTTAGGCTTTTCATGCAAAATACTGTTATAAATTCTTTAATTAAAGTGTCTTCCGAACTTTACCTTCTAGACTGTGTAACCAAGGCTTTTCTATGCTTGGACTGCAGGAACAAAATCTCCTGCTGAACTCCTTGCTTGCCTGTCTGCTTTCACAGTAAAAAAAAAATCAAAAAAAAAAATCTACACCGGAGTTCTTAATTGTATGCTAGGTGTAAACTGTTCTTAAGCCATAAAAGTAGTATTTTCAAATTGTAGTCCCATTCCAAAAAAACTCTAGGACCCCTTAAACTAATAGGTGACATATAATTATTTCTCTTTTTATTTAAAAATTAAGTTTAAATACATATATTCTAAGCAAATCAATTCTACAGGGAAATGTGTGTGCATGAGTTTTGAACCCTAGGAACTCCACTGAAGATTTCTTTTGTTGTCATTTTGATACAATCAGGATTTGACAACAGTGGTCAAAGTTAGAGACCAAGAAAAATCTAAGAAAAAGGTTTAAAAACCTGGTGTTACCTAATAATTCTAGATGGACAGAAAGATTGTTAACAACAAAGAATAAACAGGAAGATGTGTAGCAAGTGAAGGCTGGCCAATTTATTTATGTTTCTGTCCTTCCTCCTTCACATACAATTTTCCTACTCTTCCGTTCAATGGCATTTTCCCTACATGAAAATATGTACATGGCATGTGTGCTTCTATTCTCATAGCTTTGCTGTGAAGCAATTTTCCCCATGCATTGCATGACTACTCATTTGGTCAAAACTATTACGGTTACGAAAACAAAGTCTTGGTTTTATATATTTCTGCAGAACTTCCTGCCACCTTACTTGGACAAAGCAGAAATCTGTAGAAAATTCAATCAGGCGGGAGTGTTTGCTAGCCATATTGAGAAGAAAAAAAAAATCACCCTTTTCATTGTTTTTTCTCCTTTTATTAATTCCTTCCCCCCCCCCCCCGTTTTATGATTTTCTTAGATACGAATTGCTTGACTCCATCTATTTCACCAGAAATCTCGAAGGCTTACTTTGGCAAAATTAACAAAAAAATTGATCTAGTTTATACTTTTATCAAAGTTTGAAACTTTTCCTTATATCCTCTCTCATCTCCTCAGACCTGCTAGATTTTACAAAATGTCATACAAAATTTTGTGATAGTATTGCATTACTATCCTGTTTAATATAGTATTCAAAAAGAAAGAAAATAGCCTCTCATAACAAGGGAAAGCCCTTAGAAACTTCTAAGTTTCCAGGCTTTGATTAAAGTTGAATCACTTAGTCTATGACCTTAGTAGTGTCCTCAGATCTCTGGTAGATTAAAACCGGTAGCTTATTGGACTGTTTTCCACATTAATTTACTGAAAAGGGTGATGTATCTATAATACAGCTTGTAATGCTATAAAATGGCTCATCAATCTGTTTTATTCATGGGAAGTCTGCATAAGGCCACTAGTCTGTTACCGGCAGTAAACTTTAGGTGCATGTTCAAAAGACCTGCATATTACACAATGATTTATAAACCCTGTCCTAATGTGATACTAACAAGGCATGGTATAACTCAGTTGACACTTTTGAAAAGCATAAGTACATCCTGTGACTATGACATACACAAAGAGAAGAATATCTTTTTCTTAAGTATAGTATGGATTTCAGAAAACCTAGTAACATCCAACACAGTATCATTTTTATATTTGCATCACTGCTGTTCCAGACAAATTAAATATAGTACCTACTCCTTTTATCTCTGTGTTGCAATACCTGAGGTATAGCATTGCCTACCTTACCCACCTTATGAATGCATACCACCATAAAGAAATTTTTTTTTATCTGGGAACCACTTACGTCTCTGAATACTATACCACACTCAACATTTTGCCATGGAATTAAAAAAAAAAACCCATAGGCTTTTAAATATTTTTCTTTTAAACCTGACAAACAGATTGAAAAAAGCAAATTTAAATTATTCCATAACTTTGTAAAATTAAAAATAATTTTATCTTTTTTCTATTTCAGTGAAAACAGATTTTTTTTTTTAAATGTTAATTTTCAATATGACAAAAATATATTTAATAACAAAAGTACTAGAGAGGGTACCTCTCCAGTTTAGTTATGCATTTTGTAACAAATACAAATAGTTTAAAGAGGGGAAAGTATAGGTTCCGCTTCAATACTAACCAACTTCCTCATGACAGGAAGTGATTTAGTATAAAAGAGCTCCTGAAAATTTCCTTTAAGAGTGGATGGTTTTCAGAATGCCACATAAAGCATTGAAATGACACAATCCGCAGGACAGCTAATTTTAAAAAGTGGCAGTCATTATACAAAGAACAATAACAGGAGCACAAAGCAAGTAATAATAAAAGAAGAAAACTATTTTCTGCCAATATATTTTCATTAATGCAATCACTACGGTTTGATCAGGCAATGAAATACTGCCAATGATGATGGGGCCCTATGACTCCCTGAAGCAAACTTTTTGTATGTTCTCTACAATATAGTAAGTAACACATTTTTTTAATGAACAGCCATAGTAATATGGGAATATGTTTACAAAATGTCAGACAGAAAGCATTTCCCAAAATCTGGGAGTTTTTTAATAAAGTGTTTGACATTACATGAATTTTCAAAGCACACAAGTTTCAAAAGTTATTTAGCACAACTTAAAAAAACTGTGCTTTGATTCTTAAGGGACTTCTATCACCAATCTGCATCATCCTTTCCAACAAGACAAAACTACTCAAACCAGGTGACAGAGTGTCTCTATGTCACATAATATGGTTAAGTGACAGCCTTTTAGCAGAAATGTAGATAGATTTAGATAATTTATAGTTTATACCACAAAGCAGAATGAATTTGTTATGATGAACACTTTTCCTTGGAAAACTGCATACAGTATGGAATGTGCTTTCAAGTTAAAATAATAACTAAATAATAGCAGTAATGAAAATAAACAAACCTTTTAAAATAAAGCAATTCTCTAATATCTATCATTACAACCTCTGTACACTCCTTTCTTCATTTAATCTTTTGGATATTCTTTATCTACATTAACTTTCTGTTTTAAGTAAAATACAACTAAAGTATTAAAGTAAATTTAAGTAAATTACTTCATAAATTTAAGTAAATTACTCTTATAAATTTAAGTAAAATACTGTTGTAATAAAATACACAGTACTTTTCTCTCTGTTCTATAAGCACCTTATACATTATAGATAGTAAATGCTGATCAAATTATTAAATAATCAGAGGACCATAGCATTGTGCTTTAAGATGGGTTTTTAAATAATGATAGGATTAACGAAGATATATAGCGTAAGTTTTATGCTCTATAAACTCCCACAGTAAAAAATCATTCACTGATCAAAGGATGATGGCATCTTTTGTGATGTCTGATGTCAGAACACAAACTGATGTCAGAACACAGCTGTATTAAAACTTGGCTGAAGAAATCTTTACAGATCTGTACCTTGACAGACGTCAAAACGAGTATACTTTTGGAGTAAAATTTGTGACTCAAGATAACCTTTTCCATAGGGATAGCATTCCTTACTGAGTTCTGTTCATCACGAATGAGTGAGTGTGTTAGGGCTAGGGAGGGGCATAGAAAACTATTTAAAAGGAGGGAAACAATATTATAGTAAAACAGTGAAGCCTTGAAAAAAATCACATAACTCTACTGCAGTGAAATATATTGTAATAAAATGCAAAAGAATGCTTAAAGTCAACTCAAATATTTCCCAGAAATGTGGTTATGTTTTTACATGTAAAATATGTCTGGGTCATTTTACTATACTAACACAAATAATTATAATTCTATTAAAACATTTCTGCCTGTGATTACTGCAAAGTGGGCTTGTTTCCCACTCTCCCCACTAGACCCATAAAAAAAAATGCTAGTGCTTTTTATCTGTGAGAAGTAGCAGTGGGGGTTATTATTATTATTAGTTTCTGTAGACACTTCTTGAATTGTTGAATGATTAAGCAGAATTAATGTCTCTTGAATGTTGAGACACTGGAAAAAATCAAATTCTCTGTCATGGGAAATATGGTGCAGAACTGCTACCATGGACCTCTGGAAGGAGAGACAGGAGCTGTTTCAGCAGACTTGGGTTTCTCTCTGTTTATGTGAAACGGACATTGGCATATCTTGCCTGGACTTTTCCTGTGGGGTTCATATGGTAGGCAGGGTGGGGAATAGTTGTCTGAGCCATACTGAGGTCAGCCTGCTAGAGCTGACAGTTTCTGTCTCTGTACAAAGAAAAGAATCAATACTTTTGGACTACGGCTGTGCCCTCAGTGTAAAACAACAAACATGCAGCGTCTGACATGTTTCTAGGTGATTTGTGGCAGAACCTCTTGTCTGATCTGTATCCAGGAGATGCTGTGTTACTGCTCTGTGCTTTTCTTCTCTCTCTCGCCACCCCCCAGCTCTGTGATGTCTAATACTTTACTCAGGTACAGAGGCGTGTGTTCTACCCTGCAGCTACTTGTCACTCAATAAATCACACCTACAAGCACAGTCTGCACATAGTGATCTGGGTTTTAACAAAGGATCAGAGGGACAAAGTGCAGGCAAGATAGTGTAATTATAAAAAAAATAAAACATTCAGGAGGTTGTAGCAAAGGTACAGGCTCCCAGGCGCTAATAAAATGTTATTAGAATTTCAGTTTTGTTTCAGTCCTTAAGCTTCCATTTTTAACAAATTTTCCATCTTGTTCATTGTCTTTCCAAGCTAAAACACAAACTTTGGGGAGATAACCTATTTATACATATATGTGTGTGTGTGTGTGTGTGTGTGTGTGTGTGTGTGTATGGTCCTGGATAACAGAATAACCCCATGTCTCACACTCTGGGCACTGTCACCTACAGTCAGTGCCAACATTACCTCCTTGATTTCTTTATGTCAATTTTTGTGCCAGTTCTGACAGGACTGTAAATCTGATCCAAAAGCAAAACCAGCACTAACAAATCAGCTATCTGAACATAATCTGAACGCAATTATTTGAACAGTGTTGAACCAAACAAGACTTATGCAGTATGTGTTTGTTTTGTGTGACAGCATAATTTGTAGAAACAATTACTCAGTAAAACTTCAGCATGTATCACACAGCTATATATGCCTTGGAAGGACTTTTACACCAGGCCTGTTCTGGGTACATTACTTTGCAGCAATTAACCTGTTAGCCAACTCAGATATGAGGGTAAAGGACAAACATCACTTATCCTGCGTATTTTAAATGCACCCACTCATGTTAATCTAGCCATTTTTTGTCAAATCAAACAGCTTGCAATTCAAATCAAATACCATGTAATTCACCACCATGGAGTTTTCAAACTACCCCGATGAAAAGATGCGAATTAGAGGAGCTCTACACTTCCTTCCTATTCAGTTTGCAACCAACTGTCCATGTTTCCTCATCCATGTACTGCCACAGCAGTGGATCGATACTTGTGGTTTAACAACAGGGAGCCACCAATCACGATATGAATGATTAAGATGTGTCTGGGTGCAAACTGCTTTTCAGACTGGCTGGGTCACAAGATCAAAGCCTTATGCTGGATTTAGTGCTGAGGAATGAGGTCTGATTGGGAAGAAGCACAGGATAAGGGGGAAGGAAATAGAATAAGGGTTAGGCAAACTATGGAGCAAATGCTTCCAATTCATACTGGTCTTGGAGAAGTGAGATCACCACATCTGCTCCATGCATCGCTCACCTTGGCACCTTCCCACCATTTTGAACAGTGGCAAGCTTCCACATACATCCTTTCGCTGGTCCTCATTAAATCAGCATCTCGCTATTCACGGAAAGAACAGCAGCTTTGTTTGCATATTTTACCGAACAAAGACTTACTTAAGCACAGTCATTACAAATGAAAGTCATGTTGATGAGCTTGCAAAGGGTCAGCACTTTCTCGCTGGGAACAACTGACCTTCTGCCCATACCATACTTGCTGATTTCTCCCACTGAGGAAAGCAAAGGACTATCACACTTGCTTGCCCACACACAACAGAAATGATGTCACTGTCCCAAAACACCAATATTTTCTTGAAGCACCTACTATTACTGACCTTAAGACCACCTCTGAATAAACAGAGGGAGGAAAAAAACCAGCAAAACAAGCCACTCCACAGAAAACAATGTTAGAAACTTAACAACAGTCCTAAATCTGCTGAACATTTATTGCTGGCCTGAATAACTCCAGATGGTCCAAAGAGAATATCACTTTTTGATCCTTTAATGTAATACTCAAAACCACAATGAGAGCCCTGAATGTCAAACTCCTAATGACTTGCTTACTATTCAAAATTGTGGCTAACTAGCTACACACTACAACTCTTTCAAAAACACATCCAATTCTTTCCTCAAGCTTTGTGAATCTGTACACAACTGGAGCTGTCTACTGGGAAACAACTGCATTTGCAGTTGTTTATCCTCCAAATGCTTGTCCTCCAAATAAACAAACAAAAATAATCTAAAACAAGAATTCTCACATTCTTTTTCTCTAGTTATCATAAAGTCCCATGGAAGTCATAAGTATGATACTTCACAAATAATACACCAAAATAGCCCAAATGGTGTTTTTCATTGAAGTAGATGGAACTCACTGGTTGCCAAATAAAATCCAGTAAATGACTTTTCTCTCCTAGTCTTCCTAACTATCAGTGTATTGCTTTTGATTTTAAGAAAGCAAATCACACATCAAAAATAAAAAAGGTTTTTCATGGTTTGTCTAAACCATTCATGGTCTTCCTAGGAATTAAGCCAAGTTATAGATTGAAATCATCAATTCTCCCACAGTTCAAGTCACTCAATACCAATGCTGCACCAACAAAAGTTAACTTAAAGGGAATGTGAGGTGGTAGAGACTGACAGCAGAAATCTGTATCACAAAACGTGCAATACAACTACAACAGCACTTTGCACAGTGTCTCTAAATTCAAAGAGGCTTTATACTGACTTTTTAAAACATGCCACACACCAGGTATGTTGCAAACTCAACTCACGTTTCATACAGCAGCAGACTAAACTCGTATGATTTTCAGCAATAATATGCACAAGCACATGGAGACATCTTCAACTATTTGTAACTCACATGCTGGAAGACCAAGTGGGCTTTAATCTGTAACCATTTTCATGCATGTTGTTCCACAGAATATAGTTCTTCTACAACTAGTACCAGTGATCTCTGGTAGATAGTAACCCAAAACATAACATCACAGATAACTGCAAATCTGAGTCCAGAAAATTTCCAGTTCCAACCTTATTGCCACATTTTATATCTGAAATCTAAAAATAAAAATATGTAAAGTTTAACATGGTCCAGTAAAGGCATATTGGTTCCATAAGTAAGGAAGTATAGGATTATGATGTCATTCTGCTCAAGTCAATTAGTTGTGAGTTACAGTTAAGTCAACTGCTCCCCAGTCTGCTTCAGTTCTTTTTCCACCTTCCCAATAGCCTGAGAAAATATTTTCCCTCTTAACACTTTACTCCAAGTATACTTTTATACACTTACTGGCATTAACATGTACCTCTTGATATAACTTTAAAGCTGTTCTAAGTTAGGAAGGAGCTATACGTTTAAATCAATCATGATATAAGTGCATAGTAAATTATAGTTCACAATTCTTTAACAGCATGAGTGTTGTTTTATGAGATCCATCACCATTTCACAGAATCATAGAATATCCTGAATTGGAAGGGACCCACAAGGGTCATCAAGGCCAACTCCTGGCCCTTCACAGGACAACCCCAAGTCATACCATGTGCCTGAGAGTATCATCCAAATGCTTCTTGAACTCTGCCAGGCTTGGTGCTGTGACCACTTCCCTGGGGAGCCTGTTCCAGTGCCCAAACACCCTCTGGGTGAAGAACCTTTTCATAATAGCCAATCTAAACCTCCCCTGACACAACTTCAGGCCATTCCCTCACATCCTGTCACTGGTCATCAGAGAGAAGAGATCAGTGCCTGCCCCTCCTCTTCCGCTCATGAGGAAGTTGTGACTGCAATGAGGTCTCCCCTCAGTCTCCTCCAGGCTGGACAAACCAAGTGACCTAAGCCACTCCTCATACGGCTTCCTCTCAAGGCCCACCACCATCTCTGTGATGGTGAAGTTTTCCTATTTCTTTCAGAGATTTCCTGTTCTTATATGGAGTGTACAATTTCGATACAGGATACTCTGACATCATATATTTGGCAAATCTGTTGTGGTGTTTTTCTTGTTGTACTTTGTTTTTACATATCCAGGCCTCAAAACCGTGAAGTTTTAAAAATGTATTTAACTTTATACACTAGGTAACTGTGCAAATCTATAGTTCTCTGCATTCATACTATGAATGTTTGTCTACACTAAGAACCTTAGTGTTCTGTCTGAGTAATACTTCATAGAAACACAACTATACATGTGTATTTTTAATATGCAGAAAACTTAATTGGTATAGATTAATTGTATCACTCAGTAACCTCTTAACTACTATGGGTTTCACTTCACTTTATTATTTACTCCAGGGATATATTATTCCAGTTTTTAGAATTAGGAGATGCATATTTCCTTTACATATATATATATTTCTTTTATTGGATTTTATTTTAAGATATATTTTAAGATACATATTATTTCATTATACTGTTCTTGGACAAGCACATCATGAGATGTACTTTCGCTCTTGGGCTCTGATTTCTACATGTTACCCTAATTTCCATCTCATCTTCAATTCTTTGTTTTCTTTCCTTCCAGTAATTCTGGGATTCCCTTGATCTTCCTCACGTTGCTTGCTGAAATTCCCTCTCTCTCGTGTCCCACTCTTCCTTCTCTTAATGTCTGCACATGTGTGTGTATGCCATGTCATAGGGATATATTTCCTATTATCTGTAAGTCAGAAATATTAAGGAGTACTATTTAACAGATCTCAAAACGTAAGAAAATAATGCTGTTATTAACATTATGTTGTTAACATGATATTATTGATTATTTGAATTAGTATGTGCTATACTGATAATCTGTGTACCAAGTGTCCTAGTTAGAACAGCTGGGACCAGTTCATCACTGGATGGGTGTAACCCAAAACTGTGTATTCTATAGCCTTCCATGCCATTTCCCAGAAACTGTTATCAATAGACCATTTACACCCTCTGCCCAGAGCAGCCTGACTCCTCAGGCTATAAACTGGGTGTTAAGAGGCCTGTGAGATAAGAGGATGCTCCTGCCCTCACACCCATTGTGGAACTCCCCACCCTGAGGGAGGTACTGGGCAAATTAACCAAATTATGTTTAACCAAATTTAACTCAATAACCAGTGATCAAAACGATCATATCCTGTTAAATTTTGCTATTGTTTTTGCTGGAAAGTTGGGTTATGCTGCAATCATTAAGAGCTATCTTTCTGTGCGCTGCCCTAAGACAAGTCTGTGCCCTGCTGTGGAACAGACTAGAGAGGCCTATCAAAAAGGGTTTGAGTCTTTCAGTTGTTGATTTGTTGACTTATCACATTTAGTTTCAACAACAAAAAAGCTATAAAAACTGCACTTTCTATGTTTATAAATAAAATGAAAAAGTATTTGACAGTATGTCAAATAATCTAAGTGCATCCACAAGAACTATTGTAATAGTATATACACAGATACACGTACACACTTTTTTTTTTTTTAAACCAGAACATGACTGGCTTACCATTGAAGGACATAAAACTTAGGTTGTTGTTTACACTGTAGCTCTGATTGGAACTTGGATAAAGCTACTGTTACTAGCTGGAATAAAATGTACACTGTAATATGGTTGATTACTCATGTTGGACAAACTCTAATGTAAATATACAGTTTGCTACAGCTAGAAATATAGTTTTTATAGATTCTCAGATTTTAAACTGATTGTAACTCAGAGCAGGTCTCTGTCAAAATTATTTGACATTTCACAAGCATATGAATGAAAAATATATGACAACGGACCTGACCTAGTGGTTTATGGTATTGTAATTTCTGTCTAACCTCTCCCACAATTTTCATATAAAGGAAAATATCTCAGGCTGTGCTGAGGAGAATAGAATTAGTCATGGTACCAACACATTAAGACTTTTAAAATTGTACAGATAATCAGCTATTCATAAATCACATTTCTAATTTTGAGGTCATAATGTTATTATGAGGTATACAATACTTCATATATTGACTGGATTGTCAATACATGAAGCGACAGTGAGTCAATATTACTAGAAAAAGGATGACAAAGAACAAGATACAAAGCAAATATCAAGCTATAGATTTCACTTTTTCAACCATGAGAGTCAACAATCGTCAAAGTAAATATAAACTTCTATCTCATTTTCCCACAGTACACTTGAAGGTAGGAAGTGTCTTACCGCTCATAAGTGCACCTCAGATTCCATTTTGCCTGCAGAAGCTGCTCTGGTTTTGCCAATAAAGTTGCACCATGAGGCTCTGATACCATTTTGTTATGCCTTCTGACCATTATTTGGTTCCACTGGCAGACTCAGTTATGTGATAAGAAACAGATCTCACAGATCTCCTAAATGTTTAACAGCTTTCAGTGAGAATAATACAAACACAAACACCTCATACTACTATTGAGCACCTAGAAAACCTCCAAAAAATGTCCATAAAACTCAACTGCATCACCTCCTTTCAAGCTTCCTTCCTCAACATCTGCCTGGTTAGCTGTCTTTGACATGCCAACAGAAATTTAAAAAAGTAAATGTGCAAAGCAAACTGAAAATTGAATCAAGCACATGAAATTTTAGCTAACATTATTCCAACCCTTCTTTTGTAGCCCTCTTCTTATTTCTGGATCAGTGAGTATACAGTTCCTGATACATCATTACAAATGGATGGCATGAAGATTTACAGTACTTGCTACATGCCACTCTGGGATCAGTTCATTGTAATTCTAAGGTTTTTTCTATGTTTGTACAATGACCAGACTCCTGGCCCATATCTGGAGCTTCAATGCACCACTGCAATACAAATAATGAACATGGTCATAGTAATAAAAAAAAATAACTTTTTAAAAAAGTAGTTAAGTCTTACTACACTAGTGCTCCCAGTTATTCAAGCTGGTGACAGCATCCAGCACTGACATTTGTTTCCAGTTTTGGACAGTCTGGGATCCTCCTCAGTACTCCTTGTACAGCACAGGAAAGAGCTGTGTGGTTTCTACAGCTATGCAAGTGAATACAGCATTAAAGAATTTAGCTTCACCCTAAGGCCCTCTGCCTTGAACTTTGATCTTGTTTCATCTGCTTATCCAATGTCTCTTACCTGGTAATTTATGAAAATAAATACATTAATAAAAGTATTCTGCTATGAAATCAATAAAATAAGCAACAAAGAATAAACCACAAAAAGATCAGGTTGCTTCACTCCCATTATAATTCATGAGGAGTGTTTACATAATTCCATCTTCAAAGTCAGACATTTGAAAGATTTAGCAGCTATCACCCACCTCTGAAATGCAAAATCATATGCAGATCCCCTTCAGCTAGCTACTGTATGACCCTAAAAGCATACCCCAAGTAGCACATCCTGGGTTATTCACCAGTCTCCAGTACCCCTACTTGCAAAATGAGAGTTCAACTTGACAATCCCTATGGGTCCCTTCCAACTTGAGATATTTTACGATTTTATGAAGAGAAAGCCTTGTCCTCAGACAATTTCAGCTTAAATGTGTCTGCCCTTTCCTGATGGCAACATACAAGTCCCAGAAGGATGGAGAGATAGAATGTAGTTTTTGCCACAGTGTGGTAGAATGGCAGCCACCTCTTCAGACACTGATTTTTTATACTCATCCATCTTGGTTTACCTGTTCCCTCAAACCTCCCTTCTAGGCAACAAATCACATCTACATATGTGAGAAAGTATACTTAAGGAAGCACCATACAAATTAAGGATCTACATCTACTTAACTTCGAAAACATGTAAAAAACTGAAAACCAGGTGGGAAAAGGTAGATTCAAGGTAAAGAAGTGGTTGATGTAGGCAAAGGATAGATATTTTTCCTTCTTTTGCCACTCCTTAAAGAAAATTCTTATATTCAAGATTATTTTCTCCCAGATCTAGCAGTGATATCTATCCAATTGTTTAATTTTTAATCACAAATCTAGCAAAAAACTCTGCAAAACACTTCACCAATTCCACTTCTTCCCTGTTTATGCCATTCCAGTTTCCCACTATAAACCTAAGCTCCAATTGATATATTTCCATTTCAGTAAAGACAGAATAACAGCTGGCCTGGGTAACTTCTAGAAAGCAGATTAAATCTAACTCAGATTTGTCTACATGGCTCAACTGAGTGAAAAATTTGTGCTTAGTTTCACTGACACTCTTAAGGCCAAAGTCCCAATATAATGCTACTATGAATTTGTACCCTTATTGTAATGTGGTGTTATTATTCTTTTTTTTTTTTTTTCTCATCAGGAAAACACTAAACAAATAATCGATGGATATTTTGTTCAAGAAACCACCATCAACTACTGATTCATAAACTACAAGACTGAGACAAATAAGGATGGTGCTGAGAGATTACTACTAAAAAAGTTGCTTCTAGAAGCAGATGCAACAGCTTCTATGCTTAAATCTTCCAGCAACATTTTTTTTTTTACTTAGCATTAAGCCAGCAATTTTTTGTTTCTTAGTACAGAATAAATCTAAAAGAACCCTTCACCTCGTTATATAGAGACTTCTACTGCATCAGTTCATTCTAAATTAGAATAACTCAAGTATAATTCACGGATAGGTCAAGGAATGCCTGCCACATCAGACACTAATTACTCAATTCATACAAATAATCTTCTGAGTCTATCATATGGATTTTCTGCTACTTTTTGATTCCACAGAGGGAAGCATGTTTTGAACTAATTCCTCAAAGGAAAATATATACACATGGTAGCGAAGCACTGGAAGGATGTAACCAGGCACACAAACGACGAGTATGGTGATCAAGAAAAAACTGATGCTACTTCTTCTCTGCTAGCTGCCACTGAAATGGCACTCAGAACAATCTTATTTTTCATTTATTTAATGGGGAATAAGCCCTATTGTTCTGCTTTTCATAACTGGTTGGTTTCCAAAATGTCACTGAAATTAGTAGAAGTTGTAGGTGCCTTGTGTCTTTGGACACCCAAAGTCCGTGTAGCACCTATCAACTCTCCAGTTCAAAGTTAGGCCCCAATCCTTCCACTACTCCAGGTCTGTAACTGAGTGACAGTAAGTGTTGGTGAGAAATGCAGAGCAGTTCTGTGGACCTGTCAATTGCTCAAATGCACGTATCTGGTTTTCTACTTATTTTTGGTTTTCCTGTAATGAAAACAACTGTCACCAACTAATGCTGCATTCAAGAGAAATTTCTTGCCTAACTTAACCGGTGATTTTATGGTTAGTTGCCAAAACCACGACTTGCCTGAACATCAAAGAACACCTCCTTGGTGTACATAAGGAATCTAATAAACTTAACATGCAAGTGAAATATTTTTTGTACCAGAGCGGCACAACACAGCACAGCCCACAAATGGTGAGCTGCATTTATAATAAACTTTGATGTGCCTTGAGAAAGCAATGTCTGGAGGGTATTGTATTTAATGAGGCAGGGGATAATGGGTTAAAAGAGTACAATTCCCATCCTAGGAAAGAAAAAAAAAGTAAACTGTAACTGGGAGTAGAGCATGTAGCTGTTATACAGAAGTCTGAGCAACTTCCTTCAGAGTTCCGTTATCAGAATTGACAAACAAAAAGACCCTATGAGATGACAAAAATAGACCAAGAAAACCTGTTCCATAATCACAATATTTGTGGTATTATATCACGAACCTCATACAACAGCTTTACAAAAAAAGGTAAGTTGACTTTAAAGTGTATTTACCTTCATTGCACAAAATGGGCTCAATTTAAATCCCTGAAAATTTTTAGCCTAATATATGATTTCAAAAGGAGGGGATGGCTTTATTCCTGTGAGAGAAAACAGGGTCCTTAAAATCATATTTTATAAATATTAAAGTAACTTGAACAGTTTGCATTACAGTGCTGCTACCGTGCTGCTAGCATACTAACATTTATATTCATCTAGCACAGTCATCCTCACCTCCCATTCTCAGGGTTTACTTTCAGACTTAGTCTACTAAGTTTTAACAATGTCTGCAGCACTATCTGTTCATTCTGCTATTCATTTTTTCCCTTTTCACTTCTCCTCAACTCAGTCATAGTTTAACTCAATTATTTAACTCATCTAAAACAAACACACAGAGAATGTTTCACAGAAATATCTCTTGGTGTATATTAGCTCAAAGAAACTAGTCTGGGGAATATGAAGCTTTTATTTATTCATTTTCTAGTGACATTACTGAAGAATTGTTTCTTCACAGCTTCCAGCAGGATAAAAACAAGCATAGTTGATGTATGATAGGGATTAGGCAGTAGGAAAGTGACAGTCTCAAAGGCCAGAACGTAAACTGTAGAGGTTGAAAAAGCCTTAAAAAAGCAAAAAGTCCTCCTTTTGAAAGGATGGGAGAGAATTCCTGTATCTCAGATATGTCAGAAATAACTAAAACCAAAAGTCTTCATTTTGTTTTCTGCAACTACGTGGCAGTGAAACTACATGACATATATATACTGCAAAACCACTGAAAATATATCTGAGGTACAACCTATGCTACAACTATTAAAGCACTCCAGGGAGAAAATATTTAATATGCTTCCCATTTAGAAATACTGATAGTATTTCAACTGTCCAAACCCAAACTGTTCAAATTCACTGGCCTGCAGCTCAGTACACAGAGGCATATTAAGATGCCTTAATCAGATATGCACCATTTTTCCATCTTACCTGGAATCTCAACAGGGATAGAAAGTGCTCAGCACCTCCAGGACTCAGGCTATGGTCAGCCAGTCTCTTTACAGGGCTCAGGCATTCACTTTCCAACTCCTGTTCCCACGTGCTTTCTCAACAGCTTCCTAGTGTTCCACAGAATGCTCTGATATGAGCCTAAGTTTGCTGATAACCACAACATGACTTCTTGGTTACAGGCAGAAGGGAAGACTGGTACAGAACTCACAGTTAAAAACTTTAAAATCTTTTAGGTCAAATTCACATGTATATATCTTTCTGTTATTGGAAGCTTTTGCCTAATGTTTCTATACTAAAATAACCAGTTACTTCACCTACAGGGTGTGTGTCAAGAGGTTTATACACTACAAACACTGGGGATCTGTATACTCTCTTTCCCTATGACCAAACATCATTTTGCACCACCTACTGTACAACTGCATCCTGTTTGGGCACCCCAAGACAAGACAAATGAAGTGACTTACACAAAATACATCTGATTTTAGTGATGAAAATAGTTTTACATTCCAAATAAAGAACCAATTTTTTTTTTTTAAAAGGACTATTTTCTGAATACTATTTCAGGACACCAACACCTTCAAGGGAAATGGAAAAATTAATCAGGGATACCAGACCTACTTAACCAAAAAGCATCCACTGGAAATTCAAGTACAATGTCTTCAGATGTTAAAGCACCCTCAGTTCCAAACAGGAACTGAGCAAAGAAAACTGGAAGTCCACAGACAGGCAACTGGACAGTGGAACAAAAGGTAGCACAGTCTTAGAAGCTGACTCTAATAAAGGCTGAAGAAATTAAATCATTTCCCCTTGCTCTCTTCTCCTCACTGGAAGAAACCCCAGCAATAATTTGCTGGTGGTAACTGGCGGAATTTTAAGCAACCTTCCAGCTGCACCACTGCAAGCAGCCTACCAGTACATATGCTGACAATAGCCAATGCATGGACTGTGACCTCTGGCTGTGTGTCCTACCTGCAGCTAGAGGCTTGCAGTATTATTACAGATGCCAAAAATCTGTCTGGGATAAATTTATAAGGTTTTGAAGCTTCTTAACTTTGGAGATGCCTATGACCACTGCTTTCCACTGTTTCTGCTTACCATATGTCACCACTCAGCAAAAGTCAGTTTGTGTCTGCCCGTTTTCAGAAACAAGTACATTTGCATTTAGCAACTGTTTAAAAGAATTTAATTTTGTACAGCCATTTTTTCTGCATGTTTCTGAAGGCCGATAATTCTTTATTTGATGAATGTTCAAGCAAAAAGCAAACTGAGACCTTTTACCCAACACATCTCTCTTTTCAACCAGCTCAAGATTATGTATCTCCTTATTTCTCTGAAATCCTGTGCAGTGTAATTTTTTCATTTTAGAAGACAGCTGAGGCATGGTGATGAAAATCTCATGTCAATAAATGCCCCTTCCACCTTCAACAAAATGAAACTAACAAAATTTCAAAAGGATCTCTGTGCCCAGGCGTCCCAAACACTTATTGGTAAATACCTCTGCTATGGTTCAGTTCCAAATTTATCAGACCCATAGGTATAAAATAACAGATAAGCTGTGCTAACATTTGTATGCAAAAGGTCTGTTTACAAGATAGGCTGCTTTTTTGAAACTGCAAGGTAAGTTTTGCAAATCCTGCACCAAACCATCGCTTGCTTTATCCATCATCATACAGTGTGATCTTAAGCAAAATTTTATCAAAGTAACATGCCACTTTCCTACATACTGATTTTACAAAAGTCACTCTCTGAACATTGTTCTACATGATGTCATCACACTGTAACTCACTTCATTTACAGTATCTGTTTCACTTCTACTCACAAACTAATATAACATTTCTTTTTTTTAACTGCACACAGGCTGCTAGACACATGTGCACAGCAAATGGAATCTGAACTTAGTTTAACAGCCTCATTTATTCCTGATGGTTTAAATTATTTCATCACAATTAATGACACCCCCTCAGCTTCCTGTGCAGCGCTGCCAGATGTTCAGAGACCACAAAGCCACTCTCTTCTTTGACGGCTAGTGACAAGTTGTCCTCTGAAGGACGTTCCCTCAGTGCATAGGCTGGACGACACCTCCATTGCTTAGCACCTCTCTACCTCTCCGAGTAACCATGGTGAAAGAAGGAGGAAGACACGAGAAACCAGTCAGTGCATTAGTAAGGACAAATAAAGTGAAGCATTCTGAACTTGAAGGATCTCATCTGCTCCTACTGGAGTTTCAAGCCTGATTGTTTTATGAAAGACAATTGTTTGCCTTGATCTTCAAGGTGTGAAGTTTTCTATGTTCTCTCAAAAATAACTTGTTCTTTCTCTAAAGAGAAAAACAAAACAAAAAAAAAAAGGAGAAATTTAAATGGTAACCACATGGGTAATGAACTCTTACCTACAATGTTATTTCATTATCCCATCCTCTTCAAAAGCAGAATGCAAAAAACTGAATCTTAGAAAAGTCTCAGTGACATTCAGCTTGGTTTTTGCGTTCTGTTTTCTGTGTGAGCAGACAATTTACCCTTACAGTTTTGCCCTCACAAGCTTCAGGTATTTTTCTCTACAGCAGGTACCTAGACATCTTACACGGGGGAAAGAATCTGGATATGCTGAAAATGAGGATATGGCATCATCTCTTAACAGGCATGGGCAGAAATGGTAACAACTGTACAATGGCCTTTTCTTTTTTTAAATTAAAAAAAAAAAACAAAACCCAAAAAAAACAACAAAAAAAACCCCACCAAAAAACAAAAACACACACAAAAACCCCCAACCTGATCTGTGGCAGGGACCAAAGGGCTGCTCAGTTTGCCAAAAGTGTAGTATTAAAACAGAAAGGCCAGCTGTGTTAGCCCACCCAATAGGAAGGTCAGGAGCTGGAAAATCTGTCCCTCTGTCTCTCTCTCTCCCTCTCTCTGTTTTGTTTTTTGGGGGGGTTTGATTTTTTGGTTTGTTTTGGTTTTTTCTTTTTTTTTTCTTTTTTTAAACATACTTAAAGGCAAACTTGGAAGGGAAAAGTAATCCCCACCAATACAAACTCTAGACAGCAGTGCCAGAAAAGTTTTGTACATAAGACTGATTATGTGTGTGGTCACTCCAGAGTTATTTCTGTTACAATAAAAATTAGTTCATCCCTTAGATTACTGAAAGTTACTTTGAAGGAAAGGCTCTTCAGAATTTTCTTAAACTCCAGTAGCAAAACTGGAGGAAAGTGAGGTAACACATCCTCTACAGTCTGTAACAGGCTTGGGTTTTCTCATCAATTTTTAAAAAAATGTTTTAAAATCTTTCACAGCAGAGAGGTCATCACTGAGGTTCTTTTAGTTGCTCATTTCAATCAGTTTATCAGACAATCCTGTAACATGTTACGCTTGGTCTTCAGCTTCAGGAGGAGGAGAAATTCACATAATGTGACAGTGACAGGAATTCCTGACTAGTCTCAAGTTAACATTACCTTTTCCATATACACATGTGTGTGTGTATAAATTTATATATAAAATATATGCCAACATATAAACCAAACTTGCCTTGACATCTACAAATAAAAACCCCAAACTACTCTGAAATGCATTGAGATTTATGGAGAGTCACACGGACTTCATTCTGTTGTCTCTGAATGTTTTATTTGGGAGAGTGGAGGAGCTGAATAAACTTTAAACTCTCATGTAGGATGTATAGCCTGTGTGTCTCTGGCAGATGTGGAAAGGAGATGAAATGGGCAAGGGAGAATCAAATATCCCATCACTGCAGGTTTGTGAAGGGGAAGAGCGCTGCAAAGATCTCGCATCTGGCAATCATTTGTCAATAGCTGGAAAGAGAACGGCAGGAAACTTTCTGGCTCTTGTGGAAGATGAAAAGACAAAAAACATGTGTCACACATGCACAGTACTAGTACAATGACTACTACATTTATTTCACCCCACCACCTTTTTTTTTTTTTTTCTTATTTAATGATCTTCAGATATACTTTAATCCATGGTCAAAATCATGCAGTCACTTGCTTGTTAAAACTGCAGTGTATGTACATTTTTCAAATAAACCCCAGGGCTGATGTTAGAAAATCAAAGTCATTCAAGCGTAGGCTGCCTGGTACTTTGGGCAGGAATCCTTGTGGTTTAGTCAATAAACAGAATCAAAATGAAAGACGTTTCTCACAAAAAGAGAAAGACAGAGAAACAGAGGCTGACCAAGTGTCCAGATACAATGCTACCAAGTCCACAGACATCACTCTACTGCATTCAGTATCTGTATTTGAGAACAAGGTCACTTGCTGCTTCTAAAAGAAAAAGTATTTTTATTTAGGGCTATTTTTATGGTTCTTCTGTAGTTCTGGGTTTGGTTTTGTTTGTGCTTCCTCCCTCCCCCCCTTTATTTTTTTCCATAGAGATTCTATTTCCCCTGCAGAAATATCTGCTAAATAAAACATAAAAGGGTCACTTTGCCTTTTCTGAGCCACAATGCAAGATTTTACTAATTCACAACTATCACATAATACAATATTGCAAACACCGCTAGGGAAAGTGTCATTACAAACTACAAAAAACTAAACAGGTACTGGTACAACGGATGGCCCTTCACACCTAGCTATCAATTTATTCTTCTGCTCTTAAGAAGAAGCTGCTATAACAGAAGCACATCTTGTCCCTGTGACTCTGCAAGTAAAGCTGCAGGTTGTTTATGCTGGCAAAATCACAGTAGCCTGTCAAATTATAACAGGAGCAATATCTCCCCCAAACAAGTCTGATCATGGTTAATTACAATGCAGAGAGCAGCCACAATTATTCATTATTACAGGAAGCACCTTATTTAAATTTTATGGAAATTTGCACTTGTATTTCAGTATGCCTGGGAAAAGAACCTCACTTACACATGGAAGGACCTCAAACATATGAAACATCATAAGATACTACATATAAACTGGGAAAAAAAATTGTTGCCCTGATATTTACATCAAGACATTGCAGTGGTGGTATTTACGAAGTCCAACTAGCATGCAAAATTGTTTTCAAGTAACTCTTTTTAGTTTAATCATAGGAGCTGTAAACACCAGCAAAATGCAATGAAGTGTATTTTAACTGAAAAAAAAAAAAACAAATCTCTTCCTAAAGACACAGGCAGACAAAAAGATAGACAGACAGATGGACAGACATAAATATATATCTATGTCTACACACATGTACATATATGTCTTTGTGTGCAGTGTTGCACAAATTGCACCCATCCTTTAATTGACAACCGTTCTCCTTTATACGCTCCACAGTGCAATACAGTTTCGGGTTCCAAACTTGCAGACAGGGAGAAAGGAAGGGCAGAGAGGTGGGGATGCTTTAGGGTAGTCCATCAGTACCACCCTATCAGTAAGACCAGCATATCAACAAGAACCATTAAGATTCATTGGCATAAGCAAGCACTGCAGGGCACCAGGATAGAAAATGCTTCCATATATGTGGGTGAGAAAACAACAGTTTACTATGCACTGGGGCACATCGGTTCTTTTTTTTCCTTTTTTTTCATTCCATATGTATAACTAAACAATTCTGCTGATTTAGCTTTTGTTCAATATTCCTTTACCAATTAGCTATATATCACATGGTGGTTTTACCCATCCCATTTATGCTTTGAGCTATCATCTCACTCTCACTACAATTGCAAGTACAGGCTTCAGAGTGTAAATTTATATGAATCATTATTCTTGGTAACATGGAAGCTTCAGAAACCAGTTTAACTTTGTTCTAATACTTCAATATCACAAAATATGACAAGAGAGAACTCCAGGGATGAGTTAGCCCTGAAAATGATTTCCAAAAATGTCGTATTTCACCTCAGATCATTTCATAATCGAGTTTACAGCAGAGCTCAATCAACAGTTAATTTTTTGTCCAAAAATTAACAAAAAACTGTTCTACCACATATATACTGTATACATATCCCTGCTGTATTATATATATAATATATATTATATATTATATATATAAATATATATATAATATATATATAAATATATATATATATGCTGTAAAGACAGCAGGGTTACTATTTAAACTGGAAGCGAACTTCAATGACTGTTGCAAGTTTGCCATTCTGTTTGCACTTCAGGATTCTGCTTGCTTTTATACATTAATAAACCAATATAGACGCACACACTGACATACTAAGATACACACACGCTTTTTCAAAATTCTTAATTGTGAGCATGGTTAGGCACCGAAACAGGTTGCCCAGTGAAGTGGTGGATGACTCATTCCTGGAAGTGTTCACAGTCAGGTTGGATGGGATTCTGAGCAACATGTTCTAGTGGAAGATGTCCCTGCCCATGGAAGGGAGCTGGGAACTAGATGATCTTTAAGGTAGCTTCCAGCCCAAATCATTCTATGATTCTCACTGTGCACTCTGCTCTTTGCTGTCCTATGTAGTATTCTAAGGAGGGAGAAACACAATTGGCTACCATTATATCATCTGCAAACTCTCCTTAGAGAAGGAAAACAAATAAAGCCTGGAGTGCACTCTGTAAGTATACACACACACGCGCGCGCGTATATATTAATAAGCATAGACTCTTCATGGCATGTCTCAGGTCCAGTATGAACATACTCTTGGACAAGAGGGAGAGGGCACTCTCTTATCTGAGGAGGTTCACAAAATCAAATACATTCCAGTTAACTAAATCCATGACCATTAGTTGTTGTGGTGTTTACTTTTTTGTTTTCTTGATTTATGTTGGGTTTTTTTCTTTAGAAAATATTAAATAGGGAAAAAAGAGGGCTGGACAAAACCTAGCCTTTAAAATATGATGAATTTTGGATCAAGAGAAACATTCATATGTCTTTCAATGCTGGAAATATCTTGTTATTTTTAGGGTAAACAATGTCAGCTTCCAACAATTGCAGCTCCAACTTACAATGTTCACTAGGAAACACCAACACAGACACTGAGAGAATAAGGTTCTAGCCCACTTCTCTCCCTTCTCACCAACTCAGCACTACCAGCTCTGATTCTACTTGAAAGAACCTTCCAAATGTCCCCTGTAAATCCTCTCTATTGAATGAAATAATGAAACATACAGACTCCGCCAAAATTCAAACTATGAGTGTCTCCAGTGGTACTTTCCTTATCATCTTGAGTGCTATTTAAAGTTGCTGCTGGAGTTCTCGACACTGCAGGTTGCCACGCAGGGATAGTAGAGCTAAGACAGAAATGAACCTGGGCAAAGAAAACCTCTTGAATGACTTAGGAGCAGTGAGTTCTGCCTTCCAATGGCAGAATAAGTTCCTTTATTTTGCTCTTAAGAAAAGCAGCCCACTTTGTGAACTTGCAGTTGGGCTGCTTTTTGGGAGGCAAGCTATTTTGAATCACAGGGCACACAACTACACAGACAAACCGAAACAACATGCATTATTTGAGCTGCTTTCAAACAAACAAACAAACAAACAGCCAGTGGTCAAGAGCTCCTGGCTGCTAAAACAAAACTGAAGGCTGTATCCATTTTTCCATTATTTACCCATTCTAGTTCTGGGCATAAAACTACCCAGGAAGCACATCATATTGCCAGGGCCAGTGTATTGCACACTTTTTCACCTCACACAATCAGTGCCATGTGGATCTGTTTCTTCACTGCAAACTCTGGTTCAACATTACTGTACAGGTATGCTTTTGCCATAAAAGCAGTGCTGAACAAAAGATGGCTACTAACTGAACTGCAGTTTGATTGTCAAATTAATATTTCTTACCTACAGACCATTTTGTTCATACTCTTTTTTCTCGCTCTCTCTTAAACGCCTCAGCTTTGTAAGTATGCTTCCTATTAATGTAGCATGAAACTTGTAATATAAGGGGTTTCTCACCTATTGCCTGGATCGTGTCACTCCCCTCTTTGATGTAGAAGGTAAAGGAAACTGATCCAAGTCCAGACCCTTTATCCTAAAAATCAAGGCTCTGAACAACTCTGCTTCTGGCTATGTTTCTGTTCTCCATCATGTTCCTTTCATTCTGCTCCCTGAAGCCCATAGCCTTCCTCCTTCCTTGTCTATTTAGTAACCGCTTGTCTTCCATGTCCTTTTTCACACCTGTCCATTTCTTTTCACTTGTTCTTTAAGACAACTAGTTTCTTATGTGAAGTACAAAAACTTTAAGTCACCTAGAAAAGTCATCTCTGTCTTACCATTAAATGTCAATTGCAAAGCTCAGAGAGACAGTCATCCTAGGGTCACTATGAGCATTTCACAACTGGAACATCTGTTTAGGTTTTGAGTGTTTACAGGAGGGGGTCATCTAATATTGGTTCTTTGTATAGTGCTAGGAATACTAACTACCTTTAAATAAAACACACTTCTAATATCATCATTAACAGTTTAAAACCTTTTCCTACAAACAAATCTTTCTGTCACTGGCTGTTAGTGTATATATATGCCTTTTTTTGGTAATAGTTTAAATAATTTCAAATGCAAAGGATGTCTTCACAGGATTTATGCTGAAGCATTCTCAAGAACTGCAAATTGGGATGTTGAGGATATTCAAGAGATTTAGAATCAAATCTATGAGCAAGATAGAACAATCTCCTACCCTCACCAGCAGGATTATTGAGCAGATGTCATGAGAGAAAAAAGTGATAGTCTGAACATAATCTTAGTCTCAGCTGGAAGGATAAAGTTTAAATAAAAACCGATGGACTGGGAAGTCCTTACTCTGGAAAACAAAGTTGGAACAGACTTTTGTTGAGATGTTATACCTTAAGAAGAAAAAGGAAAAAATATTGAAGACAAAAAAAAGTTTTTCTCATGGCATTTTTTGTCAAATATCAACTGTGCAAGACACTTGTCACATCCAAAGAATGTAAAAGTCTGGAAGAATAATACCAAAACACAATTTACACTGTGAAACTGAAGGAAGAATTTTTTTAGGTGACTTTTCTTCTGCACTCCTATGTAGTGATAATTTTATTTTTTTAATTATTTTTTTTTTAGCTTGTAGGCCTAGAAAAATTAGTATGTCTTTAGGAAGGCACCTGCACAAGGATAACATGACTCAATCAGATTAGGAGGTTTCCTCTGCCAGAGACACAGACACTGAACTACATAGAGATGGCAAGGACATAAAGGCATTCCAGAGCTATCACAACAAAATGAAAGCAGAAATGCAATTTGATAAGAAGGCTAAAACACAGTACCAGGTCTATCTGAATGTTTATGCTTTCTCTACATAAACCATTAGTTTACATTGAACTCTTAACCTCAGAAGGACTAAAAAGCAGTAGTGACCTGATACACAGTTGCAGTATCACAGCCTTATAAGTCAGCTTCCTTTGTGATGGACTGAAGGTTACAACACACAAAGGGTGAGTATTAAACACCTGGCCTCTCCATCATTTATTCTATTTCACAGCTCTCAAAAAAAAAAAAAAAATGCAGTTCAGAGCTCATTTAAATATATAGACAAGCCATCCTTCACATGAAAGTCCGTTCATTTTGGATAGCAACTGAAATCCAAGAATGTATCAGAATGGAGTCACAGTGTTTGAAACATTATGTGGTATTTCACCATTAAGTGCAATGTAGCAACTACAACTGACCCCTTTAATCTAGAACAAGTATTCACTTTCTAAAATATTCCTGTGCAGACAAAATTCTGTGTCTGAAATGAAGCATTTGTACAACTTAAAATTTCCATACAGAATATTAAAAAAAAATAATAATCTTTTCCAAGACTTCAGAAAAATTTTAGACACATTATTAACTGTAAAAACTAAATTTAGGGTTGGGTTGTTTTTTTTTCTTTAAATCAGCAACAGACTTTTATATGATGTTATTTTTCTTGTCTGGTCAACTCCCACAACCTCAGAGTCACAAGTTATGTTCTCTTCATAACAAGACTATTGTGTTTTTTATGATCACTAGCTCCTTTATCTTTTCGTTGCTTGGTCACTTCAATCTGTGATATGACAAAAGTTGTCTTAAATCTCAGGTTATCTTAGTTACAATCACACTCACTTTTACAGTCACTGTCTAGCTCAATGCATTCTGAATTAAAGGGACCAAACCGCTGAATCCAAGAACAGTCACTTTCTCCAGGAAGCAGACTAATATCATATCATTGATCTAATTTTTTAAATTTTGACCTGTATCTAATTCAAAATTACCATCCTAGCTTTCAAATTTCTTCATGAAGGCAGAAAAACTTAGCAAAGTACCTTCACATCTGAATTTCCAGTGGATCTGAATGCACTCCAGTGACTCATTTTCATTAAGTATTTTAACGTACTGCAAATACCAAATAACATAGTCTTAGTCCTCACTTCTCTTATCGGTTCTTTTTCTTTCCACTTTCCATGTATATGGGACTGTCTCCCTCATCCTTTTTCAAGCCATTAAGTCAGCTTTCTTCAGCTCTCAGTTTTTTCCTATTCAGGGTGGCCAGCTCAACCCCAGTGACTTTTTATTTTCCATTTCTGCATCTTTCTCTTCTTCCATAACTGCAGTACCCTACACAAGCTGGTTCTGCATTTATATTCCAGCTTTTCTTTCTCCTCTATTTCAAGGATTCTCATGATGCTTAAGAACTTGGACAACATCTTAAGAGACAAACTGCTGTGTGAGAGCACTTTTCCTCCCATTTATGGTCACATGGAGCACCTCTCCTCCCACTCTAACATCCCATGGTGGTTGTATACATGGAAACATACAGGAAAATGTTCAGAGCAATTCAGCAGCAGAAAGCAAAGAAGAAACCCAGCACAACACAACTAGTCATCCCTCCATAAGCCAACAGCAAGTGCTTCATAGACTATGAAAAATGAATGACTCTATAAGCTGTCCTTCATCCCATTAATCCATCTTGCTTTTCTACTCATGATCATCACTGTAACTGTTCAAATCAATATGAACAGCAATATAGCACAAAGTAATTTTTAGATCTCTTCTGCACCTTAGCTCCTCAGAGTCCATGGACTCCCTTCGCTCCTGATTGCTGCATCCAATGATCCACTATATTAAGGTTCAAACTAGACGTGAATTTTCCAAAAAGGCACTTGGAATCTGCAGGACTCCAGGGTAGCAGATGATCAGTTTTGCATCAGTGTGAAATATATAAAAGTTGAGGACTTTGATTTTAAACTATAAGAGTTAATAATTCAACCAGCATCATATTTCAAGAACAAGGAAGATGAGAAGGTGGGGACAGTATTCCGAATGTTAGCAAATAGATACCTGTACACAAAAAAGCTCCCCTAACACATTTTAAGTCACACAAAAAGCTGCCAGATGAAGTTTATCTCCCAGGAATTAAAAACTACTCTCCAATAAATTTAATACAGAAATGTACACTACAACCTCTTTTGTCATCTATATTCCCAAGTGGTAAAAATATTAAAACAAGTTTGAGAACAAGTATAATTAGCTAAGCATTTAGTATCTTTCACTTTATGAATTCTAATATTATCCAGATCTGTGAACTCATTTGACTGATGGGTGAATAACTGGAATCAAACCGCACTATAACTCCTAAAAAAAATTGTACCTCAGTTGGTTTTTTTCCTTTAGTTCTTTTTATTTGTGTGCTATGGTGTACATGGCAGGCAGCATATGAGGATTCAAACACTTTGGATTCTGTATCTCATGCAAATTCATAGTTTGACATTGTTTGATACTGTGCTGACTGCTACTAAAAATTTTGAAATAATGTTCAACCTTTAGTGATTGGATGACATTTGTCTGATAAAAAGCTAAATTTCTTCTTCCTGTCAAAATTGTACAAGTGAATGAAAAGGTCTTTAAAGTGTCCCTCTCTGATCCCTGGGGCATAGCAGTGTTGAGAGCACAACTACTGTGCAGAATCTCTTTCAAAGGAATAAGCACTCTAAATGAAGAAGCTATTTACAACTTGCTGTGTGTATCATCAGCAAAAACAAAAGATATAACAACAAGCAAAAAGGCTTTTCCCCCCATCTATCCCTCATGACCTTTATCCCTTCCATTCACCCAGGAAACAAGGGGAGAGGGAAGCAGGGGCACAGCTTTTATGTAAACATGGGGTTTTGAGGTAATAGTTACTCTGAGCTATGGGAAAAATATCTGCCCCCCTTCACTCCTCCCCTCCTCACACAGATATGAATATACATGTACACACTGTATTTCCATACCTAGGCTGTCCAGGGGCAAATAAGGACATGGAATAAAACAGGAGTGATGCTCTTCTGACCAGGAGTTGAAAAGATAGGCCAGAGGGAAAAAGGAAGTGACAAGGTAAAACTGAAAGACACTTCAAGGACTGGTGCAGCTAATGGAAAATACCCAGAGCCAGATGCCTCTTATAAATAACAGCGAGACTCAGAATGCCTTTTGAGGTCAATGCCAGTGATTGTCAAGGAAAAGCTAAGAATTAGTGAATTTTAACAGGTTGTAGGGAAAACTTGCAACAGGCAGCATATATATCAAAGACATGCCACCAGTGGGGAATGTGACTGCCCCTGTGGAAATTTTTCTGCAGTTCAGAAGGACTTGAGGACTGCCAGGAGGCACCCCTGAAACCCTAGGGAAACATGCTAATGTTTCCCACAGATGGTGCCAGGAGTATGGATACTGAGACCAAAATGCAAGTTCAGGAAAAGGGAGAAGAAGTGTAGTCTTCCTTTCATTGAGGCAATTTCTGACCTTTTCCTCTAACAATTTTTATTCTTTACCTGAAAGCATGCTGGACTGTAGGGTGATGCTTTTAGGTTTTTTTCCCTCATTGAAAGGTTCTGCTGCGGCCCACTGGCACAAACAGAACCCCTGATAGACAAGCATGCCTTCAGAAATGCAGAACAAATGCAAGGATGAATCAGCAGATGGTCCATACGCTCACATGGGTAGCACAAAGAAGTTCAAGAAGAGGATTTCTGAAGTAGAAGGCAAAGCTTGCAGCACTTATTTCAGTTCCATACAGTCAAAGAAGGCACCTGTGCAAATCAAGGAACTCGCGTACAACTGCCTGTCAGGCTTAAGGAGTTCGGCAGAAATACCACTTCAGTCAGCAGTGTAATGACGCTTTGCATATCCATATACGAATGACTGAGATGGACAGCTTTTGAATACAGTATACAATGTTTTTATCACTACCAGAAAATTGCAATAGAATATGCTGCTTTGAGGAAGAAAAAATCCCACAAAAGAAACTATGTAGGCAAAAAATGAATCTCTGATTCAAGAGATACTGTTGTGAGAAATGCATTGTTGAAGGCCACACTTACAGCTGGTTCGAAATTTACAACTATTTTACATCTTACTGTCACATAAAATGTTTTCCCATCAACAATTTAAAGCACATTTTGTAAGAAAATTCAATAGAGGATTACCTGGCTTTCTTCCTAATGCAGATTTCTTAGAAATGGGAAGCATATCAGTAAAATCCTAACATTAGATCAACAAGTTATTTGTGACAGAATATGATTAATATAGTCTTTAAAGGCAGGTTTCTTTATAGGTATAAGGCATGAATTTGGTTGTGGATAATGGAGGAGGAAAAGAAAGTGAACATGATTTGCTCCATGAGATATAAGAACATTGCCAATACACATATCTGTTACAGAGTAGAGTTATTAATGTAAAAACTCTTCCCTCTCTGTAATACAAAGTTTTCAAAGCCTCAAAAGAGAACTATTTTACTTTTGCTTTGCAATTAGATTTTTTCTAAAATTTTCACAATGCTCTTGGTCACAATTTAGTGGGAGACCTCAAAAGGCCGAGGAGGTGATATACCCTTGAATGGATCAGAAGTGCAGCAAAATTCTCCAGTGGGCAGCATGTCCCACATCCAGCAGCTCTCTTTTTATTGTCTGTGGGTTTTGTTTTTTTTTTTTTTGGTTGGTTGGTGGGTTTTGTTTTTTGGTTTGGGTTTTTATTTTTTTTGGAGGATGATTCAGAATCTTCACTTTAGATCTAAGATTGGATTTCTCTTCCCTTCCTATATTTCTGTCATTCTAAGCTCTACACATAAGCCTTTTCAATTAAAATTCTTGAAGGCTGATGAAGTGTTTTGAAAGAAAAGTACTGAGGGGAGGGGAGAGGACGGGAGGGGAGGGGACGGAGGGGAGGGGACGGAGGGGAGAGGAGGGAGGGGAGGCTCTAGCTAAATAAATAAACTAAATATTAATCCCCTAAGTCTTTTAACATGGAATTTGTTCCCTTAGATAACTCTAGACATATAAAAGGGAGGAGTATCCATTACTCTGTGAACCAGCACAACTTGGCATATGTTTTATTGTCTTTATCTCTGCTCATCTCACCACAGGTAACACTAATCAAGTGACAGTATTTATGCAGCATTTTTACAGCGAAAAAGCATCTCACATGCAAGATCAAAACAAGAACTACAGTAATTTATTTCTAAGCATTTTATCACGCTTCTTCAATTTCCCTGTGAGGAAGGAGGAACCTGTTTGTTCGCTTGACTGTCTTTGTTAAGGACAGTCTACTCCCTGAAGAACGTTGTTTATTTTATGCTAAACATATTTTTACAGGCCTGTTAATAAAACGGGTGTGGGGGGCTAGGGGGTATGCAGGTAAAAAGTAGTGCCTGGAAAAGTAGGGCCTTAATAGTTTGTCAGCTGCAGTGGCAAGGAAGTTCAAGCTTAGTCCACATCCAGAAGATGCAGAGGTGTGTGTTTCTGCCTTCCACTTCATATCTCAGTCTAAGAAAGTAGAGGAGCAATCTGCTGAAAACATACTGCCCAAATGAAAGGATACCACTAGGTCTGTCCATGCGTCCACACTATCCTGTCCTATG
Source organism: Pipra filicauda (assembly GCF_003945595.2). NCBI lineage: Eukaryota > Metazoa > Chordata > Aves > Passeriformes > Pipridae > Pipra > Pipra filicauda. The sequence goes on from NW_024104490.1 coordinate 216,007, forward strand.
TAGTTCTGAAAATCCTTGATTTGGTTGAGGTTATGCACTTACCTAAAAATCCAAGAAAGCAAACAGAAACAGTCCAAAAATAACTATGTAAGTTACTAACAAACAGTCTACATTCTAAGGTAATTTTGGAAAAAATTCTACAAGGCAAGAATAGAAAATTCCAAAAACTACTCTGGGAATTTTGTCTTCAGAAGACTCTAAATACCTGATCCCCACAAATAATCTTCTATCTTTTTTGGAAGGAGTAATGAACAAAAAGAGTGAAAAGAAACCAAAGCATATGTGCTTGCTCCAGTTTAGATTTTATTTCTGGGCCTTACAACTGACTGATTTTGCCAATGATTTTTGTGGGTACAGTCAGACAGTAAGTTATTTTCATTAGTAAAGCTAACAAACTAGCAACATTGCTAAAAAGTCAACATGAAACAACAAATCATTTATGTACCCTTCTGTCAAAGTTCTCCTGCAGATACATGTACATACTGCTTTATGTCTGATTTTCCAGTCTCTCCTAATGCAGTCTCCATACAGAAGTAAAGTACATAGCTCTAAGCACATGAAACATCACTCCATGCCTAAATGCTTTGCTTATTCATAGCCCAAATGTTCAATTTTCTTTTTTTCAAATTTGGCCTTGAAAGAACTTGTTAACAGAATTATTTACATAATGGTGTTCAAAGCTATAGATTGTTGGGGTGGTTTTTAGCTACCCCCCCCCCCCAAAAAAAGTTGCAATTCTAAAACAGCTGGGAAGATTTTTGACCAAAGTATAAAAGATTATACTGAAAACACTAAAAAAAACCCCAACCCGTATCTCTAACAGAGATGCAATCATGAAAAAAATCTTACTAAGAGATAAGAAGTCACTGATTTTTTAAAATTCAGTTAGTAATGACTATCATGTGAGAGCATGGTATATGAAGACTGGACTTGAAGCCCTATGTAAAGAATTGTACAACTAGTAATAGTTCTGTGTCTTCAAGACTTTTTTCTTTTGATTAACTTTTCTTAATGTGGTATGCACACCACCAACATGAGAGATAAAAATTCATCCTTAAATGATATCTCAAGACCTTTTAACAAGGAATTCACAAAATGACAATTTAAACTTTCTTCTTATTATAAATAAGAATCTTTCTAAGGAAGATAAATACAAGTTATCACCTCTCAAGATCTGTCTTTATTAGAAAGGTTGCATCAAAATACATGAAAAGTCATGTAAAAATGGATCATTATAGTAGTCCAAAACCCTAAGGTAGACATATTTATAAAGTTCTACCCATGTTCACATAAATCCAGTTCTGAGTTCAAACACACAATTGAATTACCATGGTTTAAAAAATTGTTACATCCCAGCTTAACCATGGTACCCAAATGCATGTGCATTTATCACCCACTGTAAACCTGAGATAAAATGCGGACAATTAAAGCTCTGTGAAAGAGGGGGTTTGCTCACATGTTTTAACCTCACATTTATTGTGGTAAGTGGATGGAGTTAATTAGTGTAGCTCAGCAGACTTATAAGACCAGATCATATTCTGAATCACCATTCACTGAATTACTGGTTTAGTTCAATGTAGTTATAGCAAAATTTGAACTGGTTTAAACAAGTCTACATTAGAGCTTATAGTACCACAATTAGATAAGTATGTACATGAATGTATATATAGATGTCTTACAGATGTGTATATAGATATATGCATACATATGGGTGTATATATATGTACGCTCCTCAAATTACTTTTTTTTTTTTTGGGGGGGGGGGGAGGAGAGCAAAGATGCAACTACTGGAAACATTAGAGTAAAATACAGGTAAATTTCTGCTTTATATATGCAAACCAAAGTATAAAAGTCCAAAGTCAGCATATCAAAAGGCAAAAATATTCATGTTAAATGTATTACTTTTAATCTCTTCACCTCTACAGCAGTATCACTGTTCTGTGAAATCCAAAACACACTTAGCAATTAATGCTTAGCATTCTCTGGCATTCCTAGCCATTGTGCAGTGCACATTATTCTCTTTATAAAATAACAGTAAAATCAAAATGGTTCTCTACCCTTTTGCACCTTGAGACAAGGGACTGCAAAATGTATGTAAAGCTAGACCTGATTTGAGTGGAAAAGTCAGAGTTAGTTGTACTTCCATGTTACTATGCATACAGACAATTTGCATCTTGTGTTTTAAAAATAATTACTTTATTATGACATCAGATTTGCAGCAATGTAAAATTATGTCTTTTTGGAATGACATGTGAAATCTATTTGCAGAGAATTTCCAAAATTTTCTTAATTTCAACTAAGAAAGAGTTATAATCTACTGAAATTGACTTGGAAAATTATTTTTAGCACTTTCAAATGGTAGTATATTTACATATATTACATGATCATATATCATGGGCCACTCATCTTCAATAAATGTCATTTTTAAATTTTCATTTGCAGGCCATCATAAGTAAACTTGTAGCGAGTTTGTACTCAATATATTTCAAAACTGCTAACAGATACTCAAAGTGAATATTGTTTAGAATTTACGAAAGGTGTTAATGAGGGTTTCTGAAATTTGAAGTAATGATTCAGTCTATAAATCACTCTTTTCCTTTATGGCTGACTGCTTGTTGAGTTTATAACTCTCTATAAGCCTTGTCAATTTAACTATTTAAAAACACTGTGACTAAACCTCCAGAAATGGTTTAGTCTTAACCTTACAAATTTTCTTAACCTGACAAAATTATTGCATTTTATGCAAGCAAAAGAATAAAGCATACAGCCAAATGTAGATGTCCCAACAGCTCTTATGCAATAGATAACACAGGATATGGTTTATTTTAGGTCATTTGGGGATTTTTATTCTTTCCTAGAGTTACATTCTTTAAAGGAAAAAATGTCAAATATAACTGGATTTTCCTGCAGATATATGGACAAAAGAGAAATCAGAGTGTGTGCATCTGCCCTATAATGTAAAAGATTTCAAACAAATCAAGTATTTGTCTTTGCTGCTAAGGTATACTATAGTAATTTTTAACTTCAGAATTCAGAAAGAGTGAATTGTACACATCAATTAAAAATTACATATGTAAACATACCCATACATGTACAGAAAGGTTTTTTACCTACTTACATAAGATGGAAGAAATTCATCTTAATTTATTTATTACGTTTTTTCTTGTTTTAAGTCAGCTTACTATTGCTACTTTCTGTGTTAACCTGGCAGTATTAAGCATCATTAGTTTTTATGACCTCTTGCGGATACAAATCCTTGCATACAGAGTTTGATATTACTGATACAATATCATTTAGAAATCAAATAGAAATAAATAAACAAACAAATAAATAAATAAATAAATAAATAAGTAACATGGCCAGATGAACCCTTGCAAGAAAGCAAACAATTAAGAATTCTAACATAAGCAAAAATAAACTTAAATCCGTACATAACCTTTGAAGTGACACAGTTATTGCAGATGACTGCAAGACACTAAATCCTCTCTATAATCTCTGTGATCATTTCTCATTTGCAAAATGAAAAACCTGTCACATCACTCTTAAGTGTCATATATTCTGTAAACATAAATAAGCATACAGTAGCATTTTTGCACCCTGACTCAGACGTTTAGATAAAGATATAACACATAAAGATCTAGAGCATTTTGTCCCATGAGAGACCAAATCTGTCTTTGCTTACATCCCTGCTGCTTCTTTGATTTCAGTGACTTCATAAGAGTACATGCATTAAGCACAAGTGAGTTGGCCTATGTGTTTACATGTGTGAACAGCATAGAGATTCCCTGACAAACTTGTCCAAACACAGGTATCTAAATTTCGTAAAAAGTCTGATTTTTAGAGATCAAATGTCACTAGGGTCCCAGTTAAACTTCCATATACATATCCACATAGGATATTTTTGCACTAATCACTAGCAGTATGTATATACAAACAATTATAGTATAAGATATACTATAATTTGACGCCACAAAGAGCTCTGAACTGAAGACTTCACAGTAATTTATTCTTAAAAAATCACTTAAAAATCACACATGGCACATGACTTGAGTAGCTGAGACCATATAAAAACACAGACACCGAAAAAATCTAGTATGACTCAAAACAAAGTTTCTTTCCAGGGACTGTATCTGCACGACTCTTGTTCCAAATTGCCTATTCTTGCCCTTCTGAAACAATCCTGTTCAAACTTTGCTCAAACTTATTACTTAAAACTAAAGCCAGTTGGATGGATAAGTTTATTCTCTTAAAGAAATAAAATCTCACAAACAAACATTGTTACGTTTCGTTATTAAGTCCTTTTGCAGTCTAAAATTATATCCTCCTGAGTCATGTCAACCATTAATACAAAGAGATGTTTAAAAAATGTAAAAAGGAATGAGGGAGTAGTAATGGTAACATACAGTACCATGAGCTTTGGCCTCCCAGCCAGTGGTGTACAGTTAACAGACCATTCCTGGCCATCAGCAGAGAAGGGGGGGGAAAACCTCCCCCCCTGCCCGGGGCCCTGGGTTGGGGCAGCAGAGCAGGAGGGGGGCGGGGGAGAGGTCTGGCAGTTTACAGAAGGCAACACAGCTCCCTCCCGGTGCATTCCTTCCCCTCTACCTCCCAACCTCTTTGCGTGTGTCTTGTCATATTTTCTTCAACTGCTAATTGTCTGGACTGAGAGATTTTAAACAGCCGCAGCTTAGGAAAAGCGCAACCTGTCTAAGTGACTATTGCAGCCTGTCAGCTTTGCGCTGCTGGGTAAAATTTTCCAGGGGAAGTGCTCTTCTGATAGTTTTCGAGTCACTAAGTCACCCTCCCTCCTCCTTTCCCCACCACACACACTCCCCTTGAGGCCTGAATGCACTTGTGGCAATAAAACATTCATGCGACTTGGAATTTTAACACAATGCCATTTCCCTAGTTTAACCTGAAAGGAATGCACTAGTCACAACAGACTACATCATCCTGCCATTAAGCCTTGCCAAGGAACGGCTTTTTTGGCCGTACTGGGCCAGCGTTGACGGGAAAGGAGTACACAGACCCACACACAGAGCACACAGGGGCCACCTCTGCTTCCTCAGCCTTATCCAGCAACACCCTGCTCTTAACCATGACCCCTGGCCTGTGTCACCACTGTGACAGCACTGTGATGCACGTGTCACTTCAGGACTTCTGCAGAGTTACAACACTGAGCAGGGCAACTCCAGCATTTCACTGACTTGCTGGTCTGTCTCAACAGGCACTTGATCATTTGCCAGACAGTGGTTGGGCTTTTTTTTCCCTTTTTTTTTTTTTTGTTTTCGCATTTTCCAGAAGTATGGTGGTTTTTTAACATATACACTATTGTTACTGTTAAAATCCAAAGCCCTTTCATCAACCTATTTAGCCTACCTCATCCAAGTGAGGGCGGGGGGGGGAACAAAAAACCAAAACCAAACAAACAACAAACAACACCCCCCCAACAAAAACAAAACAAAAATAAAAAACAAAACAAAACAAAACAAAAAACCAATAAAAAAAACAACAAACCAAACCAAACAAAAAACCAACAAAAACCCAACAACAGCCCAAACCCAGTCTTTCCAATTGCCTGTGGTAATTAGGTTATTACTGACAGAACAGTTTGCTTATAGGACTAGTTAGCAAAGCTATCAGAACTCTGTCATTCTAGAGGTATTTTTTTCCTTTATAATTAAAGAAAAGGGGAGGAAAAGGCAGAAGCATGATGATTTACATAGAATGAAACTTAATGTTTTACAAGGAATGCTGATGGCAAAAGGAGAACATTGTGTCTCACTTTCTCTGTGTTAACCCTTTTGCGTAATGTCAGGATTGCTGAAAAAACAAGTCAGAACCGTAATGGAGTGGAGCAATATACAAGAAGTATTTACTTGTAATTTCGATTTTTGAAACTACGAGCACAGATTTCTAAGACCTGAATTTACTTTGTTTTGTTCTGAGTGACAAACAGCACAGCCAACTTCATCAAAAAGCATTTTGGTGCTCCTTGCCCTTCTTTACTACCCACTTTAATTCTTCTGAAGTTGAAATACCTCTGATTTAAGTGAACAGAGTGTACTGAAAGAACAGGCAAGGTAACACTTTAAAAAAACTGGAACTATACCTTTAGCTATTTCGGCACTTGCATTAAAAAGGGAACTGATACCAACTGCCCATGCGTCCTTGTTCTGTCCCTTATGCAGGTGTCTGTTCCTTATTACAGATGTCTGTAAACCAAATTAGAAGATAAAAGCATTCCTAGTTCTGCAGTACACAACACTGATTGTAACTCATGAGAGTTGACTAGCACTCCCTCATGACTGATTATAGTGTTATCATAATTATCAACATGCCATTGTGGTTCCACAGATGCTTTACAGAAAGACCTCAAGAGGACAGGACCTCTGCCCAAGGAGTTTACCAAGGGAATGAGATATTACCATGTGTGCACAAAATACAGGGTGCAAACAGATGAGGAGGAGGAGAAAGAGGTTACCACATACAAAAGCTCAGGAGATATGCTTTAGTTAGATAGCATCTCATTCCTACGTCATAACATCTGGAACCATATCTCCACATGTAATCACCAAGAGGTCAGCGGAAATAAGCACAGGTTAGAAAGGTATTCCATCAATACACAACATCCAAATGCTGAATTTCAAAATGCACAACAGATAAACAGATCTGTTAATGAAGAATGCCTTGTGGTATTGCCACTGAAAATAATTCTGTGGTTTTTCCATTGAGAATCACATTTCCAGAATGCAAAAGAAAGCAGCAGTACCTCTGGACTTCATGTTTGTCTGACTAGTGTGTATGTTTTTAGGAAATTCAATTGTCTTTTTTTCTAAAACGTTAGAGATTTTATATATGCCAAAGCAACCTCTGTGAACAGTGGTTACTATCACATATTTCACAGAAAGAAATCTAATGTTGGACAAATATGGGCTAGGTCGCCCACAGAACAGACTTTTTATAATCTCCATCCTGTTACAGTTTAGTTTATGGCATGATGTGAAGATGTAAATAATTTGGGGAGGAAAGTTGCAGTTTTGCAAATGCTCTTCTGGTGTCTGCAAAATTTCCTTCTGGTTACAGAAAACAATCTTGACTTTTCATTTAAATTACAATTACTACTTCTGTTAGGCAATAAAGAAGCTAAAGAAGTGCTTCCTCACACATACAAAATATTTTTCAATATGCTTGCCTATAAGGAGTCAAGTTAACTTTATCTTTACCATGAATATGTAACACAATGGTGTAAATGTTCGGCATGAAGAACTGCATTTGGAGCAAAGACAAAAGTTAAGTAGGCATATATGCAATCAAAGCTCTTCCATTGCTGAAGGCAAACAACACTTTAGTCTGTGGATGATAATATAGAGACTCAGAACACAAAGTTCCTAGAAACAGGTTTTCTGTTCTGAAAAATCTGGCTTTGCTGTTAGAAAACAATAATTGCTCTTTTAGAGGTACATTTTTGCTTTTCAGAAAATTTTTAATAGCTAAATGACTCAAATCCACGAACTGTAAAAGATCTACCATATTTTTAAAGGGCATATTTTGCCTTTGCCTAGAATAAATGTAAGTGTATTCAGCATTTATACAGAAGGCTATAGAGTCAATGAATCTATGCCTGTAACCTCAAGTATATGTATGTAGTCTGGGCTTTCTAGTGGTCAGTATGATCTACCTGTGCTTATAATTACTTCTTCTCATTTAACAGGTTCTTTTTCTTATTCTTCTTATTCTTCTGCTTCTGATAATGAGCACCTACTAATTTCTACTAAATTCTACTTTATTCAGCTCTGTTAAGTCTTTCCTAATGGCCTTTCCCCTAAAAGAAAAATGCCTGGTCTCCCTTCCATGAAAATATTCTATTAACAGTTCATTATAGCACAGACTAGTCAGGTAGAGGGGCTGCCTTATTGTATTATTTGAGAAAAAGGAGGATAATGATTGGATTTACCTCTGATTCATACAGTTCTGTTGTATCATATCCATTCAAAAAAGCAGGAAAACAACCAATGCTTTCAGGATACTTTGGAGTAAAATTTACTTGAGAGGTAGTAGAGTTTAGACTTCTCTTGTGACAAAACTGTCTCTGACACTTGGTTGTAACATATACCCATGTAATCTAGAGTACCAGTGTGGAACTTTTTTTCTTTTTCTATGGATGCCTAAAATTTTTATATGGTGAAATGGGCACCTCTGCAAAACAAACTACTACAAGATACAGACTGCTCTTTGGCTATATGATCTGCCTCTCTTAATTATCTTTCACAGACAGGTTAGACAAAAATCTCAAGGAGCATGTAGACTACAGATGGAGGGAACATAGCTATACTGCAGAGGAATCAAGAGATCTTTCAGGGCTGGAGGGTTGAAGAATACAATCTGAGTAAAGAGGCAACAGTGGTCTGTTTGCAGCTACTGAAGCAAGACTTTTTTTGGTACTATCATCACTGCAACAAAAAATAAAAAACATAAACACAGCACAAGCTGATGGTTCTCCACGGCATAGATAAGAACATCTATGAGTGGTAATATACCTTATTGTTTCAGTAATATTTTCTTGCCTTCACGTCACAGAGATGCTCTCATGGACTGACTTAAACGCAACTTAAATATAGTTCCAGAATCAGTTCATTTTTCTATCTTAAGAGTGGTTTATTTCTCTTAGACACCATGACCTCTTAGACACCTCCATCTGGGAAACATGAAATATCTCTACTCAAGTTTGTCTCTATAGAAAGACCATCAATGGTATCCATCATGTACACACTTTCCCAGCATACCAAGAACCTTACCACTTCCTAAAATTATCACAGCTTGATTTGAGTTGTTCCAAATAATCCGCAATCCGTTCCAACAAGAAAGGAAACAGTCTGCCATCCTGCCACATTCTTTAAGCTCACATCAGGAACAGCGGCCTTGCATGTTATTAACTACATTTTCTTTAGGTTAATCAGTGAATCCTTGGATGACAGAATGGGTGAAGGTAGCAAGCAGGTTCTAAATGTCTAAAAATATCTGTGCTCCATTAACCTTTAATCTGCTGACAGGGCAGAAAGTAGATATTAGAATCTACCCTGTCCATCAGAATTCTGCCCATATAGAACATGATGGGAAGCAGAAAAAAACATTCTCAGTCAAACATTTTTCTGAGGGAGGATGCCTGGGGCACTGGGGATTTGACACAAGCCCAGAGATGGTAAGATAGTGGTCTGAAGAAAGAGAACAGACTGTTTAGAAGTGAAAAGTCAAGGTAGTATCTCTGAGAAATATAAATCATACTAATTCCTTTACGAAGGATGGACATTTAGCAAAAACGTAGTGGAAGTTGCAAGAAAATTAACATCTGGGTGCCTGTCTGACTCCAGTTCCACAACAATAAGAATCTTTTGCTATTTTGCTAGGATTTGGAATCAATGCAGGGGCTAGCGCCAGAGGAGACAGCTGCAAAGTCCTGTGAAGGCAGTGAGTGAATTCACATCTTCAGTTTTCTGGCTGTTTGTTCAAGTTCCTCTGTCTCTGGAAAAGTATCCCAAATGACAGTCCTCCACTAAGTTCATGGGGCTTGCATGCTGAGATATCAAACTAGTACAACCCTTCTATTCCTCCAAAAACCTGGAATGTGCAGCTTATTTGGTTGCCAGGGCCTTCCCAAGGGACTGAATACAGACTTCTTCCCAGGCAAAAATTAGTGGACAGGTGTACCTTCATAAAAAAGCATAATTCTGGGAGACACTCATCTATACTTGACATGGTAGCAAATGGCTGCCTGCACTTGGTAGGGAAATCTGGCACAGAAAGAAAGACCACTACCTGAACTCTGCTATTTCCATCAAATACTCTTTGACTCCCACACAGAGATTCACTCTTCAGGTAATTAGATAGTTCACATGAAAGACTCTTCATCTGAAGCCTGCTGGCTACCAGCACTACTTTCCTTTGTCCTTCCACCATGACACTAAAGCAAGGTCTCACTCTCAAAGCTTGGTCAATACAGATGCCTACATCTATTTCAAATCACTAAGGGTGGAACCAGATCATGACCTGACATTACTGACAGTCATTTCATAACGAAAGTGCAGAATTATTGTTACTGAAATGAGGTTTGCAAGGTGCAATGACTAAAATGTGTCAATCATGATTTTTTCTTATTGAGCAGCCACAGTTATGAGCTAATGTCTACAAATTGTTAACCTTACTGGGAACTCACAGTACTCCTGGCATCTTTGGTAAAAAAAAACAGTGCACAAAAATATAAAATAACAGAACAATATAATTGTGGAACACTAGCAATACCTCATATCAAATTCTCCACAGAGACAAATCAGCCCCTGTAGTTAGAAACAGGTGTGGCATTCAGAAATTCAGTTTCTGCACTGCCATAGTACTCAAGGTAGTAACTTAATTCTCTATTTGAGTGCCAACTTCTGCAAGACATAAAGTACTGATCCATAGAATTTATGTAACATTATTTTTTTTTCCTAAAGCGCTTTCAAATAATTTGAAAATGGGGCAGAAGAGGTTCATGATATTGGTTTTTTTTTTACTTCCATACATTTGGAATATATATATACAGATATGAACCTCCAGCTGAATGCATATATCTGACTCATTCTACATAAGTCTGACTTCCATTTTGTCTTTTATAAAAATAATAATAAAACTGAATTAAAGTCTTTGTTATAAACTGCAATTATTTTTTATTTCTTTATATGGAACGACTACTCTGTCCATGTTTATCGTCAGATTAGCTACAGTGACAGTCTGTTCTTCACATTTTCTTGTTCCTTTACTGTGTTCCCATTAAATTTTAAAGTCGGACAAGACTGTGTTGATTTCTTACATAACAACAGAAGACATGAGCACAGCATCAACAGAGGCTTCACTTCAACCAGTACAAGGAATAATTCTAATGAAGATAGGGAACTGCAGTCAGGACACTGCTCCACAGTCTCATGAAAGAGATTGCTTAAAATGCGTGGTTGGTACAAATGCCAAATAGCTTCCTTTTTTTTTTTTTTTTAATAGCAAGATGGCATGTGTACTTCTAGCAGCTTTAATATAATCCATGATATTAGACATTTCAGATATGAAAGAACAGATGTTACAGATTTGAACAGAATTTGGGACAATGAAGGAAGGACTGATCTTTTTCAACTTTCGTTATCAGTATTGTGAGTAGCTTTGTTTTCTAGCTGGTCACCTCTTCATTAGTTCTTCTGCAGATCCTTACTCTTATATCATTTCTTCCTCAAACAGAGTCCAGAAGCTTCTGCCAAAACCACCACAAATTATACCTTAGGTGACACTACATGCTGTGAGAGCACTTATGCAGCATTAATTTTTGCTGGGCCCCTAAGCTGAGAGTACCACTTGCACAATTAAACAGTCTCCAATGGTTCAGAGCCCCTCTTTGCCCAAAATTATAGATCTATCTGCATACAATGTATCAGATGCACTATAGTATGGCATCTAATGTTTAGGTAACATTAACACAGCAGGGCACACTTGGTTTGTCTCTGCACGCTGCACAAAGTTACAGTGGAAACGCCAGTGCTGTACTTTACTCTGAAGAAAGTAATAACACACCACTGAGAAAACATAGGAAGACCTAGTGTCTTCTGTTTACTCTCACTGGTGGTTTCAATTTGCCCCTGACAGTCCAGTTATAAGACAATAGCTTTTTAATCCCCTCACCTCTATGAAGCCATAATTCGTATACCGTTATCTAACAAAAGTAACTCTATGGAATTTGGTCTGATTACTCAGATAGGGCAGTATGTTAATCTGTGCCTGTTGCATTTAGGTTTCGAATGTAAGCATCTCAAGGCAAAGAACACTTTTCACTTTATATCTGAAAACTGATATAAATTTCACAAATAGTAAATACTCTGGTTTGACTGTGTTGGAAACCTAATAGGTGCATAACCTTTGAAAAGATAAAATCTAAACAGGCAAGAAATCTAATCCACACTTTCACACAGTTGAAATGTCTCATTGTGTTAATGGCAACTAAGATTTACAAAACATGCCCCCTAATTAGTACAAATATTACACAATTATTAGAAGATTATGCTAGTGGATATAAACAAAACAGGGGAACAGTAAGGATCTTGCTCAGTTTATCTGAGATTTCAAAACCCGCTCACATTCTGTTTCGGATACCCAGGAAAATGTATCTCTTTAGTCACCTGCAAGAAGAAAAGGTTTCCCAGAAGTACTGTATCCCAAACAACAGAATTTGTCATGCTAAAAAAGACAGAAAGGATAATTTCTGTTGATTTTCCTAAAATTTCCATTATCAGAAGCATAGCATGGGAAGGAAATTACTTTAAACTCTCACAGGAAACAATGGTAAGGAAAAGATAATCAAAATAGTGCAGGAATAACGAATGTGCAGTATAAAAGAATGTCATTTTACTACTCAACTCTAGCTCTAAAAGTCTCGTTCATCTATGCCAAGGAACCACAGATAAAAATAAGAGCATTTTATAAGCCATCTTAAATGAAATATAATGTTAATTTCATGTACATAATCTTCATTACTGCAATACACATTTTACTAGTGTAATTTGGTCAATTAGGGCAAAGCTATTAATATGTCAGGGGCCACCACGAAAAATATAAAGTGGGAAGTTGCATTGAAAATGTTAAAAGTGAATAGTAAGACAGCAGTAATAGGGACAAGCTAAGAGAGCAAAGAAAAGGTGGGACAAGGAAAGTCTTAAAACTAGATAACAACAATAAGAATAAAAAACCCCACAGTTATAAACAACATATTTCAATACAGACACGTAAGCATAAACTACCTTTAGATCTGTGCAGGCATTTGCTAATGATTAACTAGACAAAGTATTAGAAACTCCTAAATTCAAACCTAAGTTATGCAGTTTAATATTGCATTTCTATAGCTTTTCTGACTTGACATATATTACTTCTCTGTTTTCCCCTTGACTCAGCTGCTGAATAGTGGACCTCATCTCAACACAAATTAAATAAGAGAACAATGGTTAACTTCAATAGAGAATGGGGCTGGTAAGCACAGCCATTCATCCTTGCAGCCTTTTCCCCTCCGCCCTCTGTTTATTCCTTCCCCAGTCCAACCAAAAATATTACCCACACATGCACATGAATATACACATATGTGCATGTTACGAGCTTTATGCAATAAGAGATATGTTAATTTACTCAGCTCGGCAAGGCACATTTGGTGAGTGTGGATTAGCAAAAGTAACAGAGGGGAAAAGCTGGGGTAAGCAGGCTGAAGCCCTGTGTGTGGCCAAGGCAGCGGGAAGCAAGGCAGACAGAAAGAGAATGAACCCAACAACACAACAGTGGAACAGGCAGCTGGCCTGAGATGCTAATTCAGCGCTTTAACAAATCAATGCCACTTGAAAAGTACAATGCGAGCCCTCACTGGGTAGATGTCAGGGGACCGAGAAAATGCATTCTCAAGTATTTCACATTAAGAGGGAATAATGTGTTAATTTATAACTCTTCACCCTATACACTTGGATTATCCATCTGTGTCAGTGATTTGACTTCTTAAATTTATCAAAAACATGCGCAAAGGGAGGCATCTTCTGCTAAAACATTGGGAAACAGCAATTCAGAAACAGCCTGCCCTACTTCGTTGTTGGATGGCTGGAGGTTTTTTTTCTTTTTCCTCTTTTTTTTTTTCTTCCTTTGGACCCTTTGGTCAAATGAAGGCCTTGCCTTAGTGGTGGCTGATTGCATTAGGTACCATCCGTCAAAAGTGACACCATAGAGCAGCAAAATCTTGAATCAGCAACCTGAGATGGCATCACTGGAATTTAGTTTAAGGAAACTTAGCAAAATCCCTTTGCACACCTAGCAGAAGAAAAGCTGCCACGATTAAAATGCTGCTCTAAATGCCAGCTGAGATCTACAGATGCTACCTACCGAAATACAAAGGAGAGGAGGCTGGGGAGGGAGAATTAAGTTGGGTTTATTTTGAGATGACATGTATGTATAAGGCATTTCTACTTAAACTTGAAGTGGAACTGTAGCAAGAAAAGCATTGCGGACCATCTTGAGGTTAGATTCTTGAAACTGTTTCTTGAGTTTGTTTTCATTATATAGACAGCATCATTTCATATGCACAGAGAATGGAATGTCATTCCAGAAAATACTAATCAAACCTAAATTGCTTTTGTTGCAAATATGTCTGTTTCACAATTTAACCCTTAATAATTAACTTTGCACTCATTTAAAGTGTCACCTTACCTGCATGAGAATGATGTCTATTGAACATACACAGCCATCATGGGCAGTGGCAGTGCACCTTGCCACCTAAATATCTTTGTCATAATGCAGAGAAGCAAAATCCAAAGGAGTAATAGAGATAATGTATACTAATTAGGATCAGCTCAGTGATATTTAAAGCAAACACAGAGTGCTTACTGACCAGCTTCAAAGAGTTACCCATCTATTGGTTAGGTATCAAGAAATGAAACAAAATTCAGGAAGAGAAAATAATTTCTAAAAATTCCTGGAAAGCACAAGTGGCTTTGACCATTTCAGATTAGATAGGCAGGGTCAACTTTCTAGGTGCTTGCATAATTGCCACTTCTATTTCATTGTATTTGTACTACACAACACCTACACTGTTATATGAAATTTTTTTAGTCAATCATACAATTGCAATAGAAACAGACACTGCCTTATTTTCAGAACATTCATATGTAAATAATATGCTGATGAATGGAAATTAGATGCTATAGATGATACATAAGTATCCACATGTAGCAAAAGTAAATGCTACTTCACTTAAATGGACTTCAGTACTAGTGCTTTTGCCATCCCCCACTTCCCTAGTACAGGCAGGTACAACATAAGCTGAGGGTAGGTGGCCTTTCAGGGAGTTTCTGATGGCTGTGAAATTAACCTGGAGAAACACACACACGAGCTGGAAAATAAAACCGGTTTTGACAGGAAAGTGTTTTGTAATTTCATGCTCTCATATGGGCGCTTTGTCTTTTCTTTCTGGTTATCTTTTTAAAAACAAAGACCTTGGAAATACATATTTTCTTTTCCATGAAGAATGCAAAATGATTTTCTTTCAAAACAGAAACCCCTTAAGGAGCACTTCATATTTTTGGCACTGTGCACCTCTTTTCCTTCTCTTCACATGAAACCTTATGAAGGATATAACATTCATGCTTCATAGGTGTGTTTAAAACCCTAAAGAATCCTGAGGGGGTCTTTAGGTCTGTTTATTAATTATAACCCAGAAAGGTACCACATACACGCACTGATTGCAGGAAGTCTGCACCTTAGCCTCTCGCACAAATGTCTATTCCTGCTTGTCCCATCCAGACTTCTCTCTAATATAAGCTATCTATTCTTATCATTATAGTACATTTAATCCCCCTCTCCTACTTCCCTCCCCCTCCTTTCTGGACTCACCTAAGGGGTTAAAAGACTAGAGTACATTTGTGACTTGTCAGTGACATATAATACCCAGGTCCTTCATGCAATCAACTTTTACTTGACATGTATTTGCTCATCACAGGACCCGCATTACTACTGGGAAAATGAAGAAAAACCTAAATTAACACTTGACATTCAATATGGTCAAGTCCTTAATTGGCTGGGCTTCCTGAGAAAGCAATTTTCTATTCCCCAAACTGTTCGTGTGTCATGTGTGGAGTGCAGCTCTTGGCCATCACTGCTGTCCCTCGCTCACTCTAATGAGAGCAGATGAATTAGAGCTACGTGACACGATTTTAGCAGGGCTCCCTCATTCCCTCCCCCCAGTCTTTTTCCTCTGTTAGTGACAGCTGTGTGGCGGGGGTGGGGACAAGGACACTAAGCAACGCCAATTCAAATAGTTCTGTGAAGACTGAATATTTGAAATACGAAATGTTTTCATGATATTCCTGGAACCTTGGAATTTAGAAGTAATAGGAATGGAAAAGGAGATACAGCAGTATAAAGATATAAGAAATCATCTGAGTTTGCCTGGATACGAATTAACTTTTAGCATCTCTCCCATCCATCTATTAACCTGTAGCAATCAAATTAAAATGGAAATTTCCTACAATAGAAAAGTAGTTTAAAAACGCTTACAGAGTTTCTAGCTAGATGAATTTGCAATTTTTTTTCATTTATATTTCATGTAAATAAAAAATCGCTTCCACAGCACGCTTCCCTGTGTGACAAAGATAATGTACTACAAAAGAACGTTTGGGTGTCCTGTTTGGAAACAACAACCATGACACTCAGTTTATTTTTAATGTACAGGAAATTTCTTTCATCCAGGATGGTACTGCTCACTTTGCAATTTAATGTTAAATTCTAATAATGGCTTAACTATTTGAACACCAATGGAAATCCTATAAAGAGTTCAAGTCATTCTCGAGTGTTTTCTGATTGATGAGAAAACAAAATGTCTATCACTAACATAAAAATAAAATGAAACAATGTACAAAAACTGGAGTTTCAGCTGGTATCAAAGATAATAAATCAAGAAGAACAGAAACTAACGAAACAGGACATTCAAAATATTTAAATTAAATTGCCCACCAAAAAAAGTGAACTGCATACATACCTGGACATTTATTATTGAAAACGGACAAATGACTACAAAATATTCCAAGTGGACAGCTCATACTTTCACTTGATTTCTTAAATGTATCAGAAAAAGCAACGTGTATGTCATGTATTATGAATGAACTTTAAGAAAGTCTGGCATTGCACAATCAGTTTAAGCAAAAAATTGTAAGTTATATTAACAGTATAGATTAACTTGCCTCAGGAAGTGTCCTTGTCTCAGATAAAAAAAAAAGTAGCTATGCAAGTTCTCTCTCCAAATCTGAGCCTGGCCTTGTAAAGTTACATTACTGCAGCAATATAACAAACAAGTGCAGACTGTTACTTACAAGGCAAAAGTAAATATAGCATTTTCACTGTAAAATACATTCATAAACGTGCATTACCCAAAACAGAAACAAGATTTTCCACTGTATGTTTCTGCACCTATGACAACGGTGTGCCAATTTTTCCAGTTATGGTTGTAAATATTTCAATAAACCAACAACAATGGTGTTTAAAGCCTCACTTTTTCCTATTTGCTTTTAAAACATCATTAAGTTATTACAGTGTTTTCAAACTACACAAAAGGAATATATACTGCTTTGAACATGAGAATTTCTAGAAGGCTGTTAATGTTCCTCTTTGTCAGGTGCTGAAATAAGCTTCAAAAGATAATAAAAGCTCCAAAAGGCAACTATGATAAAAAATTAAAATATCAGTCATACTCAGTATTATATCTTCACACAAAAGAATCCCACCAAACTGACTTAGAGCCGATCATACCTGTATGAGCAGAATGCTAAACTCCAGAGCACTTCACTGACAACAAACAACTCCACATTTGAAGCACTTGTTGGTGAGGAGAGAAGTGGTTAAGGTTTTCTTTCAGAACAAACCCCAAAGTTTACTCCTATAATTTTTTTAAGTAACAAGTACTGTAGCAGAAGCATCCTCATGAAACAAAGGGTATAGTGATCTCGCTAATAGTGTTGTGGTGACCTTTGAGACACTGACTAGTCTGTCAAGCACCATCTGTGATATGTACAGTGTAGTTAAGAGGAGGATTATTAGCTGGCCTAGAAAATGAAGAGCCATTTCAGTGTTAAAAAGAATATGAACTGAATTCACTTGACTTGTACAGCTTGAGAATCCGAGTGCTGCAGATTAAGGAAGCCTTCTACTTCACAGGATAGGATCCAAGGATTATGTTGAATATATGGCACCTCTCATCTTAAATTCATTCTGAGTTTTGGAAAACTAAAATCAAAGAAGCACTGTATCACAAATCACCTTTAATATTGGCAATATAATCTCTGCTGTTGAAAGATATCACACATCGATGTAGTAAAGGTCCTAGGAAACACAGGAGCACTGCTTAATGGAATGGAATGCATTAAAACCAGCTCAGATTTCCCTAAAAATATTAATTCTACTTGGTGTGGGATATGCAGCACCAGCATCCTGATTCACCATGCTCAGATTTTAATCATGCAACCCCCTTCACATTGCTGGATGAGAAGTAGAAATGACAGCAAATAATGGGTCAGAGGAACTACTTGCTGCTAAACTGGAAAGCTCCTTTCCTTACTGCCTACAGTAAAAGAGGCCATTAAGAGTTGCTTTTTGATTAAAAACAAGTAAGCAATTTCAAGTATGGCAAAGTGACATGTTTTAACTTGACATTTTGTTAAGGATGAGTACCCTGTGAAGCTCATGAAAGACTGAAGAGATTCGGTGGAACATCAAGATTTACTATATATACTCAATGCCACTGTCACTCCTGTGCAAAACGCGTCAACCCGGAAATATCTGACTCAACAGCCCTAAGGTTATTTAGAATAGAAAGTGAGATTTTTATATGTTTCACTTTGATGCCATGAAAGCAGCTGCATTAAGTTCTCTCAGTGGTTTTAAAAACCAAAATAAAATGCTTGCTCTGTGTTTTAAAAGTTTCTGTGCAAATGTGTGCCACCCACCCAGCCAGTAATAGCTTACATTCACCGTTTTCAGAAAGGATAAACACAGCAGAGAAAGAAATGATAATATAAAAACAGCCTGGCACGTGAAATGAGGGAAAGCATTGTAGAGTATCTGGCAAGACAAAGCACACAAATGTTATTTTATGAAAATTAATAGCAACTGAAATTATACTCCCACCCCAGTACTCTCACCCAACCTCATGCCCAAATTAAAGGTATTTTATCTAATTCCCAGTTGAGAGATTGCTAGAAGTGGTAAGTCACAGCTGTGTTGACACTGAACTTCTTGAACACAGAGTATCGTCACAATGACACCCTTTGCAGATGCTTCTTTACAAGCAGCACCAGCCACTTGATTTGAAATACCTATCTGCAAAATAAACTGGTAATTTCTAGCCTCTTCTCCAGTTAAAGTCTTCTTTACAGTTCTGGAAACACACCAACACTTCATTATGCCAAACTTACCTGCATTTTGATTAGAATTTGACAGTGAACGCGGTTCAACTCAGTAGTATCTCAGACGCTGCCGAGAACAGACCCCACTTACTCATCTTTCTAAGTAGATACTCTCTCCTTTTTTCCCCACAGAAATCTATAACACAGACATCTTCGATTTAAAATACAAACTAATTAACTATTCATTCCGCTGAAAAATGTTGGTATAATGTTGATACCTGACTTGTCTGGAGAATTTAAATTATGAATAGAACTATCCTTCCTTGAAAGGACAAGAGACAAAAAAAGCACTGGACATCAAATTCTGCACACAGCTAAACAATGCTTCTTTATAGTAGATATCAGTATTTGCTTTGATACACCTTGTTTCAGAAAATTGTACTCTCACAGCACTGTTCGTCAGTCAACAAAATCACGACTACCTATGAAGACAGTTGACTGTATATGTAATTGATAGTATACTGTCATTGACTGTAGAGAAATTACAGCACTGCTACAACATCTGCGCAGTAACTTCACTTGTGAAGACTGCAAACATTTCATCCAGTTCCTAACATGCCATTTTAAATTTCTGCTGGAGCTAGAAGCATTGGCTTCAACAATGTGCAAAAACCAATGACCAAATCTAGTACTATTATCACGACTTTTAATAATTACAGCAACCACTGAAATTTTACCTTCACAAAGACAGTGAAGGCAGACTTTCTAGACCACAGCTGTCTAACACAATAATGCTGACTTCTGCCTCATGTTTTGAGTGGCTTTATGATAGTCAATGACTATTGTAAGTGAAACTTAGTGCAAAGCTCTTGCAGCACTATGTTTCTTACAGAGCTGACAAGCAGCCGTATATCACTCCAGTTAGGAGTCAGGGACCACACTTCTCCTAACTATATTACAAGAAGCTAACTCAAAAGCTTAGACTGCAATTTAGCTAGCATTTTTTAAATCCTTACTTTGTTTTTAAATATTTTAAACTATAGGAGTTTGTATGCTTTTGAGGCCATGGATGCCTAAATTTCCAGATGCCAATTTCCATAACTACATTATGGTAGCAGAAGAAGAAATATTTTGAATTCCAATCTAAAGAATATAATGAATAAGATTAATATTTTTTAAAAATAATGAATTAACATCTTTTATTTGGTACCATGCAACCACGCAGTTCTTTTCAGTGAGCCTCAGAGAGCATAAATGGTTAACAATGGATATTATTCATAATTCAAAATGAGATTCCTTATGAATCAATTACATGCTTAAAAAATATAGAGAGGTTATGTACATAACTTACCTGAAATGATTACAGAAAATATCAAAAAAATGCGCTTAGAGTAAATAAAGTAAGATACTTTGATGAAATTGTTTAGGACTTGGATCTTTTTAAAGACTACAGTTAGGTCCAAGAGAAATATTTTCCAAATGGACTACTGTGATTTCCTAGATATGTCCAGTCTCTGTGTTATGGTGGTTACATAGATACATTATTTATGTACTTGATTCATTAAAAAATTATTTACAAGGATGCTGTATGATTGTAATGTGGATTTTTTGCATGGAAGCTGGGGTATTATAACTCTAATTCAAAGGAGAAAGAGAGAAAGGGCAGAATTCACAAAAAGCATATAGACGAGATTCAGACTGGCACACAGTGTGTGATAAAAATCAAATATGGAACATAATGGGACATATGGAAACATATCTTCTGTGCAGGGAAGGATGAATCACAAGTTCACAGCTGGAATTTATGTGGATCCTTATTTAGTGGAGCATCTGTAGCCACTGTTTAGCTACATTCCCACATCAACAACAAAACAGTGCCACAGAAGAGAATACATGCATCAAGCTCCAGCTGGTATCTGCGCCCATCCACTCCTTTCTTTTCCCTGAAGCCACATTTAGTCAGTTTTCTTTTTACAGTTGTAGATGTATAAACATGCATATGCAAGTCAGTGGATAGAAACAAAATGCCACACCTGACCATTGCTGAATTTTGGAAGAGACAGGGATGTGGTATAGAAGGGATAGGTTCAGAAAAAAAACCCCAGTCATTTAAAATCAGTCTCATGTCTATAGTGCTACTTTACGCATTTACATATTTAGTTACTTTACGAACTTCACATGCTAGAAAAATTTTATTTCAGTTTGGTGTCATAAAATGGCCTTTAAAAAATGTAAATTGAAATATCATAGGAAACATTATTTATATTGGTTTGTTTCTAGAACACTAAATTTCAACTTCCTATTTATTAAGTTGCATACAGATTGAATTGCTTTAACATTTCCATACCTGACTTTCAGCTCCTCAGCATTAGCAAAAAGCAAAATAACAATGTGCAGAAGGACATAATTTCAAGTCTAAGCAACTTCCATGCAAAAAATACATAAATACCAACTAAGATGTTTAAAGTGGGGTTAGTTTTGTTTTGGGGGTTTGTGTTGGTTTACTTTTTAACACCATTGTGGTCTACACAATGAGTTAAATAATTTCCTTCTACTGTCTTCTGAAAGATTTCATAAAATAAAGAGACAGATTATGAAAACATACATTTTTATGCAAAATTAAAATTGCATTTTAAAGTTAAAAAATTACCAGCACTGAATTATCAGAAGATTATTTTCTTAAACAGCTAGCATATACCACACAGTTTCTCTTAAGTGTACATTTAAATATCTTAAGTGTATAATTAAAATTTTGAATAACCTAGACTTCAAAGGTCATGCTTTTACAAATATTGCATTATTTGAAGCTAGAGGACAATGCTCTAGTCACTTCCCCAAATTTTACTTCTACAATTATTTCTTAATTTAACATTTAATGTGCTTCATCACAGAAAAAGCAAAACATGAATTATCTCTTCTTGAGGAAAGACTACAGGAAAAGCCCTCACACCACTGTTGTGATTATAGACTCTACTTGTATTAATTTCAGTGAGAAAAGGACCATACACTTAAAATTATAATTTTCTAGTGTTGTAAAGTATTGTTTTTCCACAGAAATGTATCAAGACACTTTGGGTTTTACCTGTAATAGTGTACTGACAGGCTGACTACCTGAAATCAGCTTTCACCACAAAAAAAATACGTAGAAATTATTTTAAATAATTTGTCAGACAAGTCTGATGACATAGGAAAATTACTAACCATTTTTGTTATTGTCTGAGCATTTTCTGTGGTTTTGCTCATGTTCTAAAATCCAGCCTTTACATCTCTCCTTAGACAATCAGACTGAGAAGCCACTAATAAAACTACTGTCATTAACAAGAAAGTACACCAGAATGTACCTATTTCAGGTTTTTTCTCAACTTTTAAGGAAAAGAAAACAAAAAATGCCATTTTACAATTACTGCTATTCCAAAACTGTAGAAGTAGCATTTTCCTTTGAATGAAAATTCATGTATCATCAGAGAGATGCTACATTTTTCAAGTTATTGTAAATAACATTTCTGGATTCCTAAATACTAATTTAATATTGCAGCCTATGCAACAAATTTTTCTTTTTAAATATTTAAGGGAAGACAATGTCTTCAGAATGCTGTATCAAAAGGTTAAAAATACACATTTCCAACTGAATTTAAATGTTTTATCCCCCCAGAGAAAAATCAGCATCTCAGTAGATTCCAGAGCAGTATTTTAGGAGGTCTTTCAAAATGGTATAATAATATTCTATTTAGACTACTTTGTCTTTTGTGATTAATATTATTTTATATTCTAGGAGGAGAAAAGCCAAGTAAGAAGAAATTGAAAATTATACACTGGAAACAAACATGACCAGTCACATATATTTTATAACTTAAAACAGTGTTTACTATTCAGCTATCCCTATTCTAGTAGAAATAAAACATTTTTTAAGAATAGAACAATTATAAGAACATGTAATAAGTAAAATCTATGATAACGAGATCCCGTGTCATACCTTATTTCTATACATGAACAAAAACACATATGGTGAGTTGGGTTTTTTTTTTTTCCTAGCAGAAAGGAAGTGACTGATAGACCCCAGGTTAAAATTTATTTTCCTTTAACAATCTGATCATTCATTCTCATTCCGTTTCTCACTCTTCCCTCCTCCACTCTGAACTGAACTTCAGCATTGCATTAAAAATGGACTACTGGATAGGAGGATCTATTAAAACGAGTAACTCACTGCATAAGGTACTTCCTTTGCAGTATGTTCCATCTGCATGAAGCCAATGTTTTGGTGTGCTGGCTGCTGCTGTAACCAGTTCTCTCACAGATATCAATAAAGCTGTGCATACATTCCACTTTTTTAATGCAATTTATGGCTTTGGAGAGGTCATGCCTCAACACCACTGAATTAATACGCAGCCAATCTGTGATATAAATAACATATTTAAAATCATTAATCACCTCTCAGATTATTATACTGTTTGCAGAACATAATCAAAACTGTTAAGTATTGGGCATTTCTTTATGGCATTCTGCAAAAGATGCAGCAAAGCATATGAATAAATCTCTTTTGGGGGAAGTTTGTGTAAAAAGCACTTTTTCTGCTATCTTTAAGGACACCAGCAATCAAAGAGTGAGCTCTTTCATAAAACTGTTTGTACACCAATGTTCAAGTTACAGTTGAGTAACACGGTAATTCAGAAAACATATTTCTGTTTAAGGCTTTAAATGCTAAAAAACCCCCACCCTACCCTACACCCTGAAAAAACTCTAAGCCACATTATTTAATCTTGAATACAACACAGAATCCCTAAAATTTGCAGCACAAAAGATAAAGTTCTTACATAGCTGTTATGTTTTTCCTGGTTTAGAAACAGTAACCCAGAAGCTGGTTTTGCTTTTCATACCTGCTTTCCACAACCCCTTCTTCGGTGCATTCTAATTTAAAAGAAAAACTAATAATAGATAAAGCAACGCATAATTTGACAGCCTACCAGTTAAATTCTGACAGGGTCAATAAAATGAGAGCTTGCAGGAGTCCCACATGAGGAACACTTTCATGAATGCCTCCATTGTGTAAACTCTCCGTATATCCTGCCTGCAAATGACAGTCATATGCCACCAGCTGCAGGAGGCATTCCAGCAATGTCAACTCAACTGCTGTGGGGCATTAAGGCAGGGTAGATGAGTTGGTACTTCTTTATATTATTCCCTGGCTAGTGTGAGAGCTGTCACACTTTACTCATTTAACTGTTATTTTTCTAAAGACTATGCTGTTTATTTAGAAACGTAAGAAAATACATAAATAAAGCCTTACTAATGGAGCTCTTCATTTTAATAGTAGTTTTATTATATAAAGCCAGCTGGAAGTCATTATTTTTTCCTTGCACACTCTTCATTAGTTTTTACCTCCCTCCTCTCCAAAACATCTATTTCAGATGTTCTTATCAAATTTATGTATTTTAAAAAGTAAACTGTTCAGGGAACAAATAGCTATTAAATGTTATGATAGGAAGTGCAAAAACACGTTCACTACTCAGAAAAACTATTGCGACCACTTCTGAGGAGACTGTTTTCCTAAGAATTCCATTTTACAGATTGCCACAAAATTTTTTTAGAGAATTCCTGCAAGAAAAAATGTCACATTTTTAATTAAGAACTAAGTCTGAACACAGTGATGTTCGTGCTTTTAATTGCTTTTAAACAAATCACTGAAGTCCAAGCTGACTTAATTTTTGCCTACTTAGTCTGTGTAGAAAAATTAGCATTCAAATGTTCTATCAGTTTAATTTTCCCATTTTTCTATATATTTATTAAGTCAAATAAACACATATTTGACATATGAGAATACAAATATAATGAGGGCTTCTTTTTAAATATTAGCAACACCTTGGTTAAGAAACTGCAGAAAGCAGAGATCAAACTGAGATGCTTTTCAGCACCTTCAGTGTGATAATCCAGGACATCATACATTTTTATCATTCTTTTTGCATACAAGCACACTAAATACAAAACACTGAACTCGCCATGTCAGCACTTACATTTGGCCTTCCTTGAAAGGGATGCTTCTCCTCTCTGCCTCTCATCTCTTCCTATAGTCCCTTATAATCAAGATTGTTTTAATTATTCAATTACTACCAAGAAGAGTTTTTCTTTTAATACACGTTCAGATATATACACATAGAAAGAAAAACTGCAGTGAAAGAAACATGAGCAAAGACATTAATAAATAAAGGATATCAATAATGATCTATCTTAAACGACATTTTGCCGTTGTACTTCCGTAGGAGCTGTAACATCTCACAAGACATCCCTCTGAAAGCAGCAATAAAACTGCAGTACAGTACACAAGGTTTTGTATTCTGTGCAGGCAAAGGGCAATGAATATGCTAAAAGGAAATCAATCTGCATAAAAGGATCTGACAGTAGCATCTTCAGGTTTGTTTGGTTTTTATATACATATTTCTAATGAGAAAACAGAGAAGACAGAACACTTTGGGAAGCCAAATTTTTATTTAAACAAAAATAATTCCTTTCAAAATACTATTTTATTAATTAAATCACCTTTTATTCTATTGTGTTGCTACTTTTTCTTTAGAAAAGTTGGCAATTCCAGTTAGCAAAGAGTCTTGTAAATATTTCTTCTCCAATTTATTTCATGTTGAATTACCCTGCCCAAATTCCATTCTGAGATTTCTTGTTAAAAAAATTCAAAACTTCAGAGGCAAACTGAAAGCAACCATAATTTTGTACTGGCTTCCAAGGTAACCCATGAAAAACTGAGCTTTCAGTAACTGATACATAAAATCATACAGAGACCGATAATGTCTAAAAGCTCACACCTGACCAGAGACTTTGACAGAAAACCTTGCTTAATTTCTGGATTTTGATAACCCAGGAAGCCAGGTTTAGATTTCTTTAAGAAAGTGCAATAGCTAATTTTATTTTTAAATTATGTTCATCTTCTTGGTGTCTAAATAATAGAAAAGACTGGAAAACACAAGAGCAACTTTCTTTACCACTGCATAATCTTGTCTTGCAAAATACCTGCACATTTAGCTTCGTAAAAGTTACATACACACAGAAGGCTTATAGAATTGAGCTTCTGGTTACAGCTCACTCTGAAGGCAAGTACACTGCTATCTGTGATCCTGTACCTAAACTATATGCTGTCCTTGATGCATGACAGGGCCTCCAACGACATGAATGGAAAACATATGCTCGGATCACAGTAAGGATGTGGTCTTTTATATTCTATTTTCCTCTCACTGGTACACCAAATGTTGAACTGTTCAGATGAAAAGAACTACATAGTATGACATTTTCATTTAAACTGTTCAAAGTCAGAAGTATTGCATTTTAAAGTTACTGATCTTTAAGAAACACACTATGGAATGCATTGAGAAAATACATATGCAGAGACTTGGGTAATCTATCTCCTTCCCTGGAATTCTGATGAAATAAAGTTTAAAAACAACCACCACAAATAAACAAATATTGTTCATCAGGTGTGCCTTGCTGTTCTTCAAGTCACTAAAAATTACTGAGAAAAAAGAAGAAAAAGTAAAGCTCTCTTTTCAACATTTGTTGCAGTAGGTATCACAAAAAAAAAAAAAAAAAGAGAGACATATACCATGTCACTCCATTTCTTTTATAAGGTACATATTCCAAGATGCACAGGTAGCCAGACTGCAGAGCCCATCTCTACTGGCATATCTGTGTTGTCTATTTCCAAATAAACATCATTTCAAATATCACAGCAGGTTTACCTGCCAGTGACAGTACATTTCAGCTTTAATTATAAACCCAGTATAAATTTTCTCACTTTCCATAAAGCTTCCTAAAGTATCACTTACTATTCACTTTGCAAAAAAGATTGCTGACTTCTGTGTGGTACACAAGGAGGAATGGTAGGATCATAATCATGACATTTTCTCTTCTGAACTCTCACATTCTCTAAGTGGTGGATGACACACTCCTTTCCTTTGTACAAGTGCACAGATACGCATCATCAGTAGAGGATAGGGATGCAATGGCTTCCTGCGAGGGTCAGAATAGCATCAACGGTACACTGCTGGCAAGTTCACACCAATCAATGCAATCTGAGATGCTCATTCCCCACCCTTCAAAGACATGCCCTCTCTATGACAAAATATTGTGTGACACAACCATACAAGTGGCACTGTTTTCCCTGTCAGTGAAGGAAAATAATTTAGAAAGCAGTTGTCAAGTATTTCAGTAAGGGAAAGGAGACATTAGGGCATCACAATAATGAGTGGGGTAAGCAGTAAAGCAGCACATGCCTGCCCATTGGCTGATGTACAGTCTCTTATGTTGGACATTTGTTAGACAGACTGATGTTAAGCTAAAGAATGCATTTTGCCTCATTGAAAAACTCAGACATTCATTTAATAAAAATACTTTTTAAGTTTACTCCTTTCTACAGGTGAACTGGGCAAAAAACAAACTCTTTAATTACAGTTTATCTGGAAGCTGAAATTTTGTCATTACACTCTCAGAATTATAGCAAAAACCTGCATTACTGATTCTCTTTCTGATACAGTAACAACGGAATTCTCCCTTTCTCCTCTGTTTCAGCCTTTTCTTTCTTGAGTCAGTATGATTCATCACCTCCTGGGTATACTAGGAGCCCCAAGTTTGGAAATTCTTCTAAACTGTGAAGAACCATTAGTCTGCAAGGCAAATCCTTTAATAAAAGCACAAGCACTATTGTTTGAGAAAAATAACTGAGCAAAGAAAGCTAGAAGGCTATGCACAGCATATGTTTTGAGCATTTCTAGTAAAAAGTAAAAGCTCTTTAAAGCTTTTGTTTTAGATTCTACTTTATGACAGCAGTTCTGTATCACGGAACAGAGTGTTCCTTTGCAATCAGCACAGTGTCACAATGACCTGGCAAATGCAAATGCTTTCACTATCACTACAGTCCTTGCAATCTTGCCTCAGCTGTGACCCATTCACTTTTGCCCCAGCTTCACTAAGATGCCTTACTCAGCATCTAATTAGTTAGGGAAGATTTGCCTTGGCTCTTAACCCCGACATAAGAGCAGAAGACTCTTACTGCTGTTTTATACCAGATCTGTTCTGTCATTACATTAATCAAATCCCTATAAAACTATACTTATGAATATGTAACTATTAAAATACAAAAATAAAAAAAAAAGGAAAAAATACATTTTAAAATATTAAACACTAAAGCTTATTGCACAATATAATTGAGCATGTTTCAGCAGGTTTTACAATTTTGTGCATACACATCTCCACGTTAAGCAAAGCTCTGACAAGCACATCATTAACAAAAATATAGAATGGCATAAATATGTTCAAACACTGTATGTGTATATGTGCAAGATTAATATGTATAGAGAGAAATGGGAAACAATTTGCTATGTTTTAGTTTTCTTGTAAATCCTGAACACAGTAAGAGAAGCTATTGAGAAGGATTTTTTACTTTTAATCATGTATCATGCACATAGCCATGTATCTATCATTGCATGTACTTGTATGTCTAGTTGTATACATCCTGCATTTTTGTCATGTACAGTATTTTCCGTGCCTCTATTCTGAGGCACCTCAGAAGCAGCAAAAAATTCTTGATGCAAATATTTTTAATTTGCTAAAAGGACCAGCACACATTTAAACCACGCTTTACCAAAATACCCAACAAAATTTAAGCATCTGAAATAAGACAACATAACCTGATAAAGCTTCTGAATTCATACTACCACACGAACTTATTCATGAACAACAACAAAAAAATCCCACCCCACCTATTACCGCTATTCTATGAATTGGTGTGATAAAAATATATATAGTTATATTATGTTTGCTGATGCTTACTCACAAACGTGATTGTTAACCACCTTAAATTACAAAATGCATTTTACCAATGTTAATCTTCCTCACAAAATGTTCATAGTAAATCAATGTATGGTATTACAGCCTGTTGTCAAATTAGGTTTCAACTTTTTACATCTGCACCTATAGTAAAAGAATAGTTATATACTACAGTAAAACAGTTAATTACTTAATATATGCTAAAATTGCATAGAACCTCTACAATCAGCAACCCAGAAACATTTAAAAAGCTTTTACCTTCAATCTATTAGACATTACACTACGCTCCTATTTTTTAATACTGGTTCAATAAACAGTTTATGTGCCTATGTTTACATCAATGTTAGGAACTATCGGATGGAAGAACATAAGTGCAGCTCAAAACAGGCAGTGCACTTTGTATGCAGTTTAGTATTTCTAGCAATATTCATGCATACTTCACGTATTTTAAAGATTATTTAGTTTTCCTTGGAATAATCATGCATTTATGCAAGGAAAAAAGTTGAATTTACTGTACCATATCTCTCATGAGCAGATGCGTCTATATTAATATACATCATTGATTTAATTTTTAGTTTTCTTGGCTTCTTGCTCACCTATCTAGAAGTGATTTCTCTGGTGATAACTAACACATCATGCTAATGAGAGAATCTAATGTACAATAGAGAAATGTCACTACTAATAATATTTGCATGAAGTTAAATAAAGCAACTGTAAGAGAATGTCAGTCAGTTGTTCTTTAATAAGATACAGTTACACAATGAAATTATGTTGTTAATTTTGTTACATCATTGAGTGAATCCTAAATTACTATATAATGATGCACAGATCCATTTATAATTCTGTATACTGCTTTTTCACTCTCATGTTGAAAATAGCTTCTGGAAAGGCTATTACCTTTTTATCTGAAATGGATTAAAAATACTTCTTTCTCAGCAAAAAGGCAGATGGCTCTGGCATTTTGTGTCACTGTGGGTTACAGCCATTTCTCTTATGGTCTCATTTCTGAAATGACTTTAAAGTATTTTAGAACATTACGGCCCTTAAGGTAACTAGAGGAAGAAAAATGACATTTCTTATTCTAACAAATACACAAAACATTTATGAAAGCAGACAATCACAAAAGCCTGTTTGTTGTTTTTTTTTAATCAATCAAATCCAGACCTTCTTTTCTGTTAACAACTCCTTGCCAGAACTAGAATGGGCAGTGCGTGCCCTGGACTTAGCCAAATGAGCATGGAAGAGAAGCCAAGGGTTTCTGCTCATTCTCGACCTGTCACTGATCAAAGTGACCCGAAGTAGCACTCCTTTTTAAAAGTTAAGATTTATGCCCTTTGAGGTTATCAGACATTCTTCTGTATACAGAATGGGATGACCCCTTTCAAGCGAATCACACACTTTTACATGGACAAAAGGTGCATAGGCAAAACAATGCAGTCAAGTGGCCATGTCATAAAATTCTCACAGGTAATTTAGGAGACTATTTCACTTCTCCTCTCACCCCACCAAAATCTAAACTTGTTCTGGAATGCAGAGATACCATTTTCTTGTGTTCCCATTCTCAAAAGAAAATAGTCCCAAAATAAGTACCATTACACTTGCTATTAATAGCCCAAACTTGTATATTTAATCCTAATTTTTCTAAGACACACGTCACAATGAAGTTGATTTTCCTTTTATTCTGAGGGAAGTTTTTCACTTCTATATTATGCAAAGAGCAGTGCAGTGTGAGCTGAGAGGTAAGAGGAGGGAGGGATTGCAAGGTTTTGTTTTGTTCTAAATAATTCTTCTTGCCATGCTTCAATCTTTCCACTAAAAACCTGCTCGAGATTAAGTTAGAGCTCCCAAGAAAAGTGATGGGGCTCAGAATTTGTTTGCTTCTCAAAAACACATGGAAAAACAGCATCACACTTAGAAATTTAAAAAAGACATGTCTCTAGCATTACTATGTATAGGTGGAAAAGTTTCATTAAACAGTTCTTTCAAACCATGCCAAACTTTGCTGCAAGTTATGCACATTTCATAACTTCATGTTATGTGTACTTGTGAAAACAATTTTTCATAAAGCATAGGAGAAATTGTAAAAATACTTACATTTCCAGAACATGGATTGAAAATAATTAACTAGCAAATGAATGAAAATAGATAACAGAAAACAATATTCAAGACTTTAGTGATTTATAAAGAAACACTGGCACTTAGACACAAATTTGCAGCTGCACTTGCACACGGTATGTGCGAGCTAGTAAGTTATAACAGCCTTAACAAATCAGAAACATAAGACAAAATGTTATACTTAAAGAGGAGAGAAATGCATTTAGCAAAATAACTTGCCCTCCTCTTAAAAGAATGATGAAAGCATATTTGGACTAAATATGTTTAGCACATGATAAATAAACAAAATATGACAAGGATATTAACAAGTATGCAAATGCATCAAGAACACACTTCTAAGAAATAAATCTGTTCCACGTTATCACCTTTGCAGTGCTACTTGTGTGTATACCAATTCACCTTGATGTAGCATCCACCACACGTTTATTCACTTAGTACACTACTTCTCGTTTTCTATATACTGTACAATATGAGCATGCACGTTCAATAATGTAAAAAATCCAATTAATACTCAAGAATTAGTACATTAAAAATATTATTTAAAAAGGAAAATAGCAACCAAACAGCCTAGCCTATGTGTATAAACATTTGGCTAGGTTTAATAAGCTAGTTGTCTCAAATT